>NC_048219.1:128570662-128791468 GCF_002007445.2 Ailuropoda melanoleuca | reverse complement strand
TGGGGGAATGGGATAGGCTGGTGACGGGTAGTAAGGAGGGCACGTATTGCATGGTGCACTGGGTGTTACACACAACTAAGGGATCATGGAACTTTACATCAAAAACCAGGGATGTACTGTATGGTGACTAACATAATATAATAAAAAAACATTAAAAAAAAAAAAGTTAAGTGGCCCAGATCCTGGAATCAATATTGAGCCCCTCATCGAGCCTGGCATGGGGCTCCCTGCTCAGCAGGGAGTCTGGTTTTCCTTCTGTCCCTCCCCCAGCTCCTGCTCTCTCTCCTGGTGCTTTCTCTCTCTCAAACAAACAAACAAACAAACAAACAAACAAACAATCAAACATCTTTAAAAACTAATAACTTCTTAGGCCTTTTACAAAGACAGGCTCTCCTTTTAGAGCTCAAGAAAGAAGGTTTACATAGAATATTGCCTTGTACGGTTCATTTTTATTACTACTGAGAATTATGAGTAGATATATTGAGTTTAGCATTGTACATCTTTCTGGGGGAATGAGGAGCATGGAGCTATCTCTTCCCTCTGGGGTGAGATCTCTTTGGCTGGTTGACTGCTTCCAACACGGTGAGGCGAGGGACTCAGTGATTGTTTAATCAGGGAGGCAGAATTATGGAGGAAGGAGAGAGTGAGGATAGCTGGAACTTGTCTGTACCGCTGTGTCTGTCTTTCGCCTTCAGAGAATAATAGATACTGCTTCACTCCTGCCTTCCAAACCTCGCCCAAACGCCTCTTCTGGCCAAGTCTATCTCAGAACCACAAGGAGGTTCTGGGAAACACAGTTTCAGCTAAACCAAGTTGACACAGTACACGTCCCCATAATAAAATAGCCAAAAAAAAGGGGAAATCATAGTTTGTACATTTCAAGAAACATTCGAACGAGTCCCAGTCCACTCGTTTCTTATATTTACAAGTATAAAAATGAGAAAATCGTAGAAAATTAAACAGCTACAAAATATATACGATATTTACATTTTATAAGTGTGGAACAGCTATAAAATCTTGCCCTTAAAACTCCCATTATAGTTATGGTTTTGATTTTCAGTAGTTACAAGGGGAAATCGTCCAGGAGAGTTGAAACGCTGACTGTTTTCCTGGGTTTGATAGAGTATCAAGAACAGAGGGCTGTACTCTGTGACCACAAAGAATCTCACACCATTTAAAACGGCGATTTATCCAAATAACAATCCCACTAATAGTTTCACACTTAGCACTTATTAATGCTCATTACAGATTATTTCCCTTAGCTCCATTAAACTGTAATCTCCACTGTTTTCTGGCACATTAACAATATGGCAGACCACCAAAAGAAGGCCGGTCACAGACCTAATGCTATGCACAAAATAATTTGGCCAGTGAATTGGATGGACTGGAAAACTAGAGCAGGGTCCCATTCAACTCAGAAGATTCCAGGGGGCTGTGAATCTCGAACGTGACAGCCTTGCCCTCTTTACAAAGTTAAGGCCTAAGAGGAGCATCAGGTTGAAAGCCTCCAAAGAAGAGGCCTCAGTAGTTTTGGGAATTTACACAAAATGGAGAGCACACTAGCATTTCAGTGTTGGCACTCTGTTTGTTCTCTTCCTGGCTGAGGCTAGGTTGGGAGGCACTGAGGGGTGGTGTCGTCTCTTTTTCCACAGGCTTCCATTAGCTATGCTCAAGGCTGGCTCAGGGCCAAACCATGGAGAAGGCCGCTCCCTGTCTGGTGCCTCTCCTCCCACTCTCTTTTGCCTTTTAGATATCTCCTCCCCTGATGGTCCCCATTAAACCTTTGGTTGCTCAAGGTCACTCAAAATTATTTGCTCCCTAAGCCAGCTTTTGTTGTTCAATGCTTTATGCTTCAGACTTTCCATTTTCTCTGCCCCATGTGCCATTCAAGTGTTCCTCTGAGACCTTCCCTCAGCTAATACCACAATACTGCTAATGGGTCCAGAAATACTGAGTCAACAAGAGTCTCTTTAGCGGCAGCAACTGGGTGTGTCTGGCTTCCCAGATTTCCCTGCGAGTTCTAAATTGGGCAGTCTGACAGAAAGATAACTTGGGTGAGCCTTTGGCAGTTTCCACTGGCCACCTACTCCACCTATGATAGGGTAAATCACAGATATAAATGTCTGTTTAGTTAATTATTAATGTGTTGGATGGTTCCTGATTGCTCAAACTCAAGGTCAAAAGTGTTTTGCACCTACTAGGTGCTTAATAAATGCTTATTGGATAAAATAATCTTTGAATTTTCTTTGTCCAAGGATTTTCCTCTCTGACAGATCAGGGACAGGTGGGCACTGTTATTCCAGAGGAAGAGCAGCAATCATGGATGGCAGGCCGGGCATGTGGCCTAGTGGGCAGATCCATAGTAAGGATGTCTGTGGCTCTAGGCCAGGTTTGTCAGTACACCTGAGCTTGTGGCAAGATTTGGAAAAGGAGGTGAGTCATTGTTGGGGTCTATCACAGAAAAGGGTAGAGAAGGCTGTGCCAGACAAAACCAAGGACTGAGACCAATTCAGTCAGTGTCTAGAAGCAAGAAGGAGTTCAGACCACTCATAGGAGCTCCTGTTTTCCAGAGGGTCTTGGTCTTTCAAACTCTTTTCACTGGTCCTGCCAGGGTGTTAGTCCTACACCATGTAGGTCCTGCAGGCTCACTGCCAGGGGTTGTAGGACATTTCGTCTGCAGCATTTATTGCCTAGAGGGCGTATCTGGTGATCGGCATTAGCCACTTCCTACTGAAAAAATTCTTCTTTTCTCACTGAACCATCTGTTGAGGGCAGGGACTCGTTTTGGCACTCTAGGGTCAGTTCCAGACCTCGCACACAGTAGAAAGCCAAAAATGGTGATTACCAATGGTGTTTGGCTAATTGCTTTGACCCACACAATGCAGTAGAGCAAGAAATAGACTTGAAGATATTTTGGAGTAAATCTTGGTTTTCTCGATTGATCTCTTATAATTTTGGGCCACACACAACCTCTCTGGGCCTCAATTTTCTCATTTATTAAATGGTGGCTCGATAAGACTACCTACCTCCCAAGGTTCTTGGCAAGATCAAATCTGATCATGAGCAAAAAAGTGCATGGTCAACTCTAAAAACTAAACTGTAAGAGGCATATATACATACGCATAGCTAGATCAAAATTCCTTTATTTGCCAAAATGTATTTAGATTGAGTACTTGTTTGAAAAAAACTTCTGATAAGCTTTCTTGGGGAAGCAGTTGAAATTCCAAAGATTCTTTTTTTTTTAATTTTTTTTTTTTAGATTTTATTTATTTATTCGACAGAGATAGAGACAGCCAGCGAGAGATGGAACACAAGCAGGGGAGTGGGAGAGGAAGAAGCAGGCTCATAGCAGAAGAGCCTGATGTGGGGCTCGATCCCACAACGCTGGGATCACGCCCTGAGCTGAAGGCAGACGCTTAACCGCTGTGCCACCCAGGCGCCCCTGAAATTCCAAAGATTCTAATGTTTCAGAGAGAGGAATGAAAATACACCTGAGATGAGTTGTGTTTTGTTTGTTTTGTTTTGTTTTGTTTTGCTTTGTGTGTGTGTGTGTGTGTGTGTGTGTGTGTGTTTAGAGGAAGGGAAGAAATAGAGTGAAGAGAGAGAGAAGAGATACAATACAAGAAATGATCATCTGTAGGCTATATGGGCCCGATTCCTTCCACTAAGAATTTTTTTTTTTTTTTGAGAGAGAGCAAGCGAGTGAGCGGTGGGAGGGGGAGAGGGAGACGGAGAGAGAGAATCCCAAGCAGGCTGTATACTCAGACATGGGGCTCAATCCCACAACCCTGAGATCACAACCTGAGCCAAAATCAAGTGTTGGACACCCAACGGACTGAGCCACCCAGGCACTCCTTCCACCGAGAATTTTTAAAAGCACAACTTGGGGAATAAATTCTGCCCCCTTAAGTTCATTGTCATCCTTAGAATGCTATCTGCCAGGACACAGGAAATATGCTTTTTATTTGTTCTGTACAGAGCGTGTTGGTACACTGAAGGGGTTTTAGGTGATGACAGTGATGGGTGTTCGTAGAACTAGAAGTCAGGATCAACCTGTAGGGTTAAAATGCAGAGGGACAGGGTCAGCCAAGGATGGCTGTGCTTGGGCTAATTAAGCAGAGGCTGCCACGGGTGTGTGGCTGAGGGAGACCAGGGAGGTACCAGCTGCTGAGAGGCGAGTGTAGGGCTCCGGATGGAAAATTGTGAGCCAGATGATACTATCAGGCTGATGATACTAACATTTGAAATCATAACCAGAAAAATCAACCAACTTCCAGAAGTAGAAAAGGATCCACTTGAACATGGATCAACATATATTGGACTTAATGTGGCTCTCTGTGGCCTAATGACAGCCTTCAAAAAATTATTGTGGTAAAATATACATAAAATTTATCATGTTAGCCATTTTTAAATGTACATTAAGTGGCATTAACTGCTTTCTAACCATGTGACTGTCACCACCATCCATCTCCAGACCGTGTTCATCTTCTCAGATGAAAACCTTATACCCACGTCACGCTGACTCCTCGTTCCCTCTTCCCCCCAGTCCCTGGTAACCACGATTCTCTTCTCTGCCTACGTAACTTCGACTACCTTAGGTACCTAAGTGGAATCACACAATATACGTCCTTTTGTGACTGACCTGTTTCAATTAGCATGTCTTCAGGGGTCATCCCTATCACAGCATGGGTCAGAATTCCCTTCCTTTTAAAAGGCTGAATAATATTACACTGTGTGTGTGTGTGTGTGTGTGTGTGTGTGTGTGTGGTATTACATTTTGTTTACTCATTCAAACATTTATGGACAACTTAGGTTGTTTCCACCTTTGGCTGTTACAAATCACACTGCTATGAACTTGGGCATACAAATACCTGAATCCCTACGTAACATGAGTTGGTATAGCCAGCCGCTGGCTTGCCAATGGCAATGATCTTATTTTTGATGGCACACCTATCTTACAAAGATTTTGTAAGTTAATCTAGGTGCAGGTGATTTGAATGGTGATATCTGTACTATGACATGGGATGGAATGGTTGGTCTTGTTTTTGATAGTCTTTCTGTCTTTTCCTGGCAATAACCTGTGACTGGTGGCCTTGGGGCCAGATATAACTCAATCCTGTTCCCAGAGAAAGAAGCATCTCAATTCACTGGATTAGTATTTCTAAGCTTTCTTTAGGAAAATGTTATTTTCTCCTTTGCTCCTGTGTTTGCAGCAGACCTAGGGTCTAGACAACATAAACTACTTATAAAGCCCTTCTGTTACCTAAATCTGGCCTATGAATTTGCTTATTTTAAGCAAATATAAACACAAAAGTAAGATAGTTTACAAAAAGTGGAGGATGGAGACCCTGTAGGGTGGCAGTGGTCAGACTTGTCCTTTGATGGGGGCGGTGGAAGGCAGAGGTGATGGGGAAGTGGGTGGGCAGACAGGAGGCTCTGCAGGCTTCCTCCCTACCCATCTCCTCCTACCTAGGGCAGGTGGGGTGCCCAGGGCAACAAGCCTGCAGAGGAGTTGTGGGCAAAGTCACAGGACATTAAGGAGCCACCTTTCCTGTTTGGGCTGCTGATCACTGATGTTGGCATTTTCAATTTCCTGATATTTAAAGAGTGTCAAAAATGTAATTGAGGGTCTGTCACTTTCCAAATTGATTTTTATCTTTAATTTTATTGAACTTAATTAAACTCCCCAAATGGGAATTCTTCATCTCCACCCTTATGAAATGTTTTCTAAGCCAGTTAATCCTGATTCTTCATGGTGTCTTCTAATTATTCTGAGGAGGCTGTCATGATTTATGCTCCTTATGGCCTTCCCCTAGGATGGCAGGGAGGGGAACCTCAAGCAGTCAGCAATCCAGCTCTTGCTGACAGAAAGAAGTCAGCTCAGAACATGCTTCCACCTGCCTTCAATGAAGGGACAAGCCAGCTTTAGACTTGACCTCTGACCGTGTATGAATTTCATGTTCACTTAGATTGAGCATGATAAACTTGGGTGACTCTGGGCAAAGAGTCTCAAGTTCCCCATGAGTTTGTAGTATGTAATCCAGTGCCTGGTCTCGTGTCACGGTGTCTTTGTAGCCAGGGACTCCCCTATTTACCATTGTGGTGACTCCCTTCTCCTACACACATTCTCCAGACGAGTTTGTACCTGACCTGGGAGGGATGAAAGGGACGAGGGCAGTATTATAGAGACGGGAGGCCAACTTCTTGTTCGGGCAGTCATCAGAGACTTGTACTGACTTGGTTAAGAACATCTGCTTGAAACCACGATGTTTAGTGGTGCGTGCTCCTGCACAGACCTGGGAAATCTATTACATTTTGGTTGTCCTTCTGTGATTGATTAAAATGTTCACTATTTCTGAAAAAAGTTTTATTCAAAAATTAACATGATTTTGTGTTTGTTTTTAAGCAAACTATACAAATAGGTAAAAAGTAAAAGCTCCCCATTCCCCCCTCCTCATTGTACCTTTCCAGTGGTGGGTGTAATCCTTTTGGGTATATTCTAAACACACACACGAACACACACACACACACATGTGCTTTAAAAAAACACTCAAAGGTCATTCTATAATACTGCTACACGATGTGCTTTTTATAGCAGAAATATCTATGTTAATTTGCTCTTCTTTCTTTCATTTTTAAAGAAAAAGGTATAGTAAGAAAAGTAATCAGCTTTCTGATAGGTTCAGAAACGTCGGCTGCGCCAGAGCATTTAGCTGAGAATCGCAGTACAACAGGCCCTGGGCTGTTGGCTCCCCAGCCACAATCACCTGCCCCCTTCACTCATGTGTGTACCCCCCACAAGGACTCTGGCATCTTGTTCGGTGCCTACGGAGGTGCAGGCAGGGACTCCTGGTGAGGGAGAGTGAGCACATGGCCAGTTTGGCAGGAAAATGAAAAGACTGGAAGGACTCCTGGTTGCATGGTGTTCCTGGGGTTGGCAGAAGTGCTTCACACATTGTCTGGTTCAGAGGATGCTGATGCCGTTTCTCCTCATGAATGGTCCAACATCAGCTGCCAGCCAGGATCTCCAGAAGCTTATGGACTGTTAGTGGTCCAGACATGCCAAGGGAGTCACACTGCTAGAGTCCTGGTTGCTTTATCCCTACCTGGACTGAGGAGGAATTTGGGAGTGTGGGGAAGGGGGAGCTTTGTCGTTGCATGTGACGATTATGAACGAAATTGAGTATGACACATTCCTTTGGAAAGTCATAATTTAAGTGATTTCTGGCATTTCAGAGGTTAAGTCTCTCGACTAACACCCTCTCTTCTGAACCGCATCTCTGTGATGACTCCCAGGTCCTTCTGTCCTTTGCTCTGACCTCTTTCTTGAGCTCCTAGTCTGTTAGGCCAACTTCCTTCCAGAAAGTTCACCCTGGATTGCCAGGCCACTCACATCTAATATGTTCAAATTGAGGTTATTATCTTTACCTGAAAACCAATACCTATTTCTTATTTCTACCCATCTGGTCACCCCAAAGAGAAACTGCTATATCATTTTAATTCTTTCCTAATTGTCTTATAAGTCCTATAGAAGCTAGCTCAATGTCTCTCAACGTTGCTCCCTTTTTCCTAGTCCCACTGCTATTGCCTCCACTGAGACCATCACTGTCTCCCAATTCAATAAATACTGTTAAATATTACCATGTACCATGATGTTTCTGCCAGCCAGGGGTTCATAGTTGAATGATCCTGTTTAACCTCCAGGGGGATCTTTCTGAATTATAAATCTGTTCATAACTCTTCTCTGTTCAAAACCCCACATTTGCTCCTTACTGCCTACAGATTAAACCCAACTCCTCAGGTGGACAAGGTCTTCCGCAACATAGATCCCGTGGCCTCACCCCTTACCTTCCCCCCTCAACCATACCCTCTGTAGGCTCGTCCCAGCACCCCCCACCCCCCATCGTATGTTCCACAGATCCTTTTTTCTGCACATGCCAATTCCTCAGCTTGGAACACCATTCCGCATACCAAACTCCTGGGAAAGTCCCGCTTTATGATTCTGCTCAAATGCTAACTCTTTGTCAAGCTTTTGCTTGTTCCCTGTCCTCTCAAGATGCTCCTTCCCTCCTCTATCTTCCATGAGACTGCTCATAGCTCTGTGACAGCACTTATCATCTTGACTGCATGATTTGCTCACATCTTTGACCCTCCACTAGCCCCAGCTCCCAGCCTGTGAGCAACTTGAAGGCCGGGGCTACACGTTCTTCATGTCGGTATCCCTGGCACTCGGCTTGGTGCCTGGCACATAATACTAAAATATGTGGGTACGAGATTAGTTAATCTCTGCACTGAATATTGCTTTCTAGCAAACAAGGTTTGCTAATACCTAAATACATTGGTTGCATGTGACAGAAACCCATCTCTACGTAAGCATAAATTGGCTTATAGAACTGGTCAAGCCAAGGGTCCAGCTGGATTTGGGGAGCTCACACAGTGCTATCAGGGCTCTCTCTCACCAACTCTGATCTCTGGTTTTCTTTGCAAGTTGGTTTTATTTTTTTCCTGCTGAATCCTGGCAGCTTTATGCCTGTGTCCTTACAGTTTATGATCCAAAACAAAGATACCTTCTCTTTTGTAGTATCCACACATCAAATCTCAGGGACGTCAGCTTGGACCTGTTTGGCTATGTGCTGTGACAAACCACAGTGGACAGGCAGATGAGGTACCAGGATTGGCCAGGCCTGGGACATGTGTCCACTCCTGTGGACAGGTAGGTTGTTGATGGCGCAACGTGAATGACGAGCCCTGTGGGAACTACATGGGATAGACAAGTTCGCCAACAGGAAGAGGAGTGCTGGGCAGACAGAAGCATCAGATGTCCACTCCAGTTGCATGCTTTTGTCATTAAAAAAAAAAAAAAGGTTTCATCTATCTCGTTTGTGTGTTAGCTCTCATTATAACTGAGGTTCATGAATGGCCCATTTATCCAAAGCAGGCCAGAGCTTTAAGACAGTAGGCGTTCTAAGACTGTGCAGCTCAAACTGCAAAAATGTGAACAGGAATGAACCTTTTCAAAATCCAGGTTCTCATTGGTTGGTCTGGGGTGGGACCTGGGATTCTGCATTTCTTACAAGCTTGTGTTAGTCTGCTTGGGCTGCCGTAAAATACCCTAGACTGGGTGACAAAAACAACAGAAATTTATTTTCTTATGGTTCTGGAGCCTAGGAATCCAAGACCAGGGTTGCTTTCTGGTGAGAACTTCTTTCCTGGCTTGTAAACGGGGGCCTTTTCCTGGGGTCCTCACATGGCCTCTCCTCTGTGTGTACATGGGAGAAGCAAGAGCTCTGGTGTCTTCCCTTTTTTTTTTTTTTTTTGAAGATTTTATTTATTTATTTGACAGAGATAGAGACAGCCAGCGAGAGAGGGAACACAAGCAGGGGGAGTGGGAGAGGAAGAAGCAGGCTCATAGCAGAGGAGCCTGATGTGGGGCTCGATCCCATAACGCCGGGATCATGCCCTGAGCCGAAGGCAGACGCTTAACCGCTGTGCCACCCAGGCGCCCCCTTTTTTTTTTTTTTAATAAGGATACCAGTCTTGTCGGATTAACACCCCACCCTTATAAACTCACTTAACCTTAATTACCTCTTTAAAGGCTTTATCTTCAAATATAGTCATGGGGGGGATTAGGGCTTCAATGTTTGAGTTTTGGAGGTGGGGCACATGATTCAGTCCAAACAAAATGTACAGTTGAGGGAGGCTGGACGGCTCAGTTGGTTGGGTGTCTACCTTCAGCTCAGGTCATAATCCTGGGTTCCTGGGCTCTCTGCTCAGCAGGGGGCCTGCTTCTCACTCTCATGCTCTCTCTATCTCTGTCTCTCTCTCTCTCAAATAAATAAATAAATAAATAAATAAATAAATAAAGTCTTTAAAATGACAACAATTGGGGCACCTGGGTGGCTCAGTCGGTTAAGCTTCCGATTCTTGATTTCAGCTCAGGTCATGATCTCAGGCTTGTGAGATTGAGCCCCACATCAGGCTTCACGCCTGGCACGGAGCCTGCTTGAGATTCTCTCTCTCCCTCTGTCCTTCCCCATCCTCTCTCTGCCTCTCAAAAAACAAAACAAAACAAAACACAAGAAAACAACAACAACGAAAACCGACATGTGGAGTTGAATCTGTCCTGCAGCTTGAGAAGTGTCGCCTGACCCGCAGCACTGAAGAAGTTGGCCGGAGGTGGGCCGGGAGCTGCAAGGCAGCTCAGAGCACAGAAGCCACATTCTGGGGATCTGGAAGGACCAAACCCTGTGGCTGAGTCTCTAAGATTCTTTGGGTATTGCTCTCTGAGGAGGTGTCCAGTAAATATCAAGACAAAAGTGTCTCTAATTTGGTGATTATTAGTTGTTCAGTTATTTTGAAATTGATCCAAAAGTTTTATAGGAGCCTTTCTTCAATTTTGAGAAAGTGTGACTACGGAATGTTTTCTAACTACCCCTTTAGTTCCAGCCTTGCTTGGGATTAGTTCGCTAAGGAAGCTGCTGCCCTAGAAAAAGGGCCTGTGCCCACGTATGCGCAGTCTCACTTCGCCGGGCTCAAATTCATTATGATATTTAAATGGCAGCATAGGAAGAAGGGGCAGCAGGGGGTGCAAACCCATTCACTGCCTCAGGGCACCATCTACCCTGAGCAATAAATGGTTCCCGACCTGCTACTGGGCTGAACTATGTCTCCCCGCAGAACGTGACTGTATTTGGAGGAAAGATCTTTAAAAGGTGATTAAATTAAGATGATACTGTTAGAGTGGGGCCCTAAGCCAATAGGACTGGTGTCTTTAAGGAAGAAGGGCACCTGGGTGGTTTAGTCAGCTAAGTGTCTGACTTTTTATTTCGGCTCAGGTCATGGTCTCAGGGTTGTGAGATCGAGCCCTGTGTTGGGCTCCATGCTGGGTGTGGAGCCTGCTTAAGATTACCACCCTCTCTCTCCTTCTCAAAAAAAAAAAAAAAAAAAAAAAAAAAGGAAGCAATATCAGCGTTCTGCATACACAGAGAAAAGGCCATGTGAGGACACAGTGGGAGGTGGCTATCTGTAAGCCAAGAAGAGAGGCCTCTGGAGAAACCAAACCAGCTAACGCTTTGATCTTGGGCTTTTAGCCTCCAAGCCTCACTTATTTGTGAGAAAATAAGTTTCGGTTTGTTGAAGCCACAGAGTCTGTGACATTTTGTGATAGCAACCTGAACAGACTGATGTAAGACCTGAACAGTTATATTCTGTTGTATTTCATATTAATTTGACACTCAAATGTTAATTTACTCACAAATGTGCCACCGCTCCACTGATAGAAACAAGACATGGTCCCCATGCCTGTGATGGAGACAGACCTGTAAGTGGAGAAGGGTCTCGAGGTGAGGGAGCCTGTCCCATCTGGGAAACTGAGAAGTGGGTGGCCCAGTTCTGCTGGGTGTCAGGTGAGGGTGGCAGAAATGACTAACGAAGAGGCTGTGGGGAGAGGTCATGGGAGGCAGCTCCTGTTGGGCCTTGGGGGTCAAGCTGAAGAGGGATGGCATTTTGGCACAGAATGTGAAGGGTTAGAGGGCAGAACAGGGGACACGGGGTGCACACACATTTAATGGGCATTCCATCCAGGTACCCCTCATGGTCACTACAGGAAATGAGGCTTTTTAAAGTAGGGGGTAGGTTTGCACTATGGTTTGCGTTATTAAGAAGCACACTGCACTGAGTTGGGTTTTCTCCTTGCTCTACGATGTGCGTGGTAAGAGCAATTTCTGGGGAGCTTTTTTCTATATATGTCCCATACACACACACACACACACACGCACACACACACACACACACAGTTGATTGAGCAAAAATGTCATTCCTAACACTCTGCTTAGTCGGTGGTACACCGACCTGCTTATTGAGCAGGACTTGCTTGACCAGTTCTCCAGACAGAAAACTGCAGACACCATGAGATTCCCAGCCAGCTAAGTGGGCAGGACACCTAAGTGCCACCTCGATGTCTCTGTCCTGCTGACTGTGCCCTTTACAGTCTCCCTGTCCCCCAGAGCCCTGCCACTGCTCTCCTTCGGCTCAGCCCATCTGCCTTCGCCTGCTGTCTCCGACCCAGCCGAGAGGACACCTCAGCCGGTCTGGCCGTGCACAATTTTTCAGTTCTTTTTGTTAGACACCCGTGACAACCAATCGGTTGGAGGAACGAGAGTTGGAACTTCTGCCTCCTACCTTCTGGGTTGTCACGTGGGGCGTTCATAAGCTTTATTTTCATTAGCTTCTAACTGAAATGTCATATTCCCTTCAATCATGAATAGAGGCAACAACCATGGTCTTAGCATAGTACCTCCTTCAACAGGAGAGATCATGTCTGTTTTTATATCACATTAGCCTTGCTGCAGATATCTCAGAACACCATTCATGCCCATCATGACTGTAATTACTAGAGTCATCAGTAGATAATGTTCTCAATTCCTGTCGGCGAGGAAGAACAGAGGGGTCCACAGCACAATAAAGGTGAGGAGCCTCTGCCCTAGAGGGTAACGTAGCGGTCTGAGAAAGCCCCAGCAAAGAGCACTGTGGTACGAAATACACGTCTAGGGTGCTGGTCACGCATTTGTTCACGTGGTGGTTGGAGGGAGACTAGAACTGATAGCTTCTGGGATGAATCTTGGTCTTGGCCTCAGGTGAGGCCTGGTCCACTCTGTCTGGTGCTGTGATAGTCCCTGGTAGGCCCAGCTCCCACCTCACCTGGTCAGTTGTCTAAGGATTTGGAAATCTAACAGGACCCTGTGACAGGACACAGAGACTTAATGGAATAGATCTGTGAACTGTTTGCTGACTAATTCTCTGCTCCCTGGTGGAGCCCTCATCAAGATGAACTCCCCTGTGTACCTCCGTCCAGCACGGGGGACGACTCTGGCAGCCCCAGACACAGCACCCATGCTGTCTGTTTTGTGCTTTCCTCTTACACACAATGCTCCATGTGACTCACATGCCTTCCTCCAGGCCATCTGTCAGGATCCTGCTGTCCTCCCGTTCCCAGTCACCTCTTGGCTCAAGATTTAACTTTTTAAAAAAGATTTTATTTATTTACTTGAGAGAGAGAGAGTGAGCAAGCACAAGAGAGCATGGAGGGAGAGGGAAAAGGAGACTCATTGCTAAGCAGAGAGCTCGATGCAGGGCTCTATCTGAGCACCCTGGGATCAAGACCTGAGCCGAAGGCAGACGCTTAACTGACTGAGCCACCCAGGAGCCCCTCAAGATTTACTTTTAAAAAACAAATTTATTAAGGTGAAATTTAGATAACATAAAACAAACCATTATAAACAATTTCATGGCACCTAGGACACTCATGGTGTCATGCAACCAGCATCTCTGTCCCACTCCAAAACATTTCTATCATTCCAAAATAAGACATATTCATTAAGCAGTCACTCCCCATTCAACACTCTCTCCAGCCCTGGACAATGTCCCGTCTGCATTCTGTCTGTATGGATTTGCATATCCTGGATATTTTGTGTAAATGGAATTATACAGTATATTACCTTTTGTGTCTAGCTTTTTGCTTAGCATCACTTTTTCCAGGCACTTCTAAATTGTACTCAGTATCAGTACTTCAGTCCTTTTTATGGCTGAATAATATTTCACTGTATGGATATACCACAAGTTGTGTATCGATTCATCTACTGACGGACATTTGGGCTATTTCCATCTCTTGGCTATTGTGAACAGTGCAATGAACATGTGTGTACAAGGATTTGAATATTTGTTTTTCAGGTTTTTTTGATACAAACCTAAGAGTAGATTTGCTGGGTCATATGATAACTCTATGCTAACTTTTTGAAGAACTTCCAGACTATTTTCTACAACAGCTGAACCATTTTACTTTCAAACCAGATACGCACAAGGGTTTCAACTCCTCCACATCCTCGCTAACACTTGTTATTTCAAGCTTTACTTCTTGTTGGGGGGAGATATATTTTCTATTTATTTTGTGATTACTAAGGGAAATGTAACTTAGTCCTTTCAGCCAAATTTGTCAATCAAGCATAGAAAACATAGAAGGTACAGTCATTTTCATGAGTAGAAATTCTGAATTAATTTAATTAAAAGGAATTTAATACTGTCTTTTCAGTTATTTCACTTACAAACTTTACTTTTTAAGCCCTTCAATAACTCCCTCCCTTTTGGGCCCATCCTAGATTCCTCACACGCGTACCTAATCCATCCCAGCAGCCACGCTCTTATCACACTATATTGTAATTCTACATTGCAGTTCTGCCTTCACTCATCTCTCTCCATTGTTGGCCTTGGCAGGCTGGGACTGCTGGTGGGTGGAGATCTTCTGGCGCCCACAGCACAGTGCTGGCCGCTTAAGTAGGTCTCTCCTGCAAGAAATGTGTGACTGGGGGCTCATGGGCTCCCCCTTGTGGCGAGAAGGAATGAGCCTACATATTGTCCCACCTGCCCTGGTCCTAACACCAGCATCACATCCTTTGTTGATTTTCACAAGGATGAAACGAAGACAAATGAGACACCAGATGGGCAAGCATGCTGAGCTCTTGGAGAAGAGAGGCTGTGTAAATCCAAGTCTTTCTTTTATTGGGGCAACAAAGCAAATGACTCCAAATTGTCTTCACTTTATCCTGCCTGCACAAGTCAGTCCAGGGTATGGAAATAGCATTTGGAGGCATTTGGATGAATCATTATGCAATTAACCTAAGACTTCGGTAAGTCTCTGACTTTGGCATACAGCGCTCTAGACTAATGATGAGATGAATGTGTGCCCCGGCCTGACTTAGCCCTTTCTTTGCATTTGTTGTCTCCCACTGAAAAATTAGAGGAGCATACTTCTTCCTCCTGCTGCCCATGCCTGAGCATTTGTCCACTTCCCATTTACCAAAAGCTGCCCAAAAGCTGCTAGGCCCTGGGAAGCAAAGATGGATAAGATCTCACCCTGTTCTCAATGTGTCCATGTGTAAGATGGTATATGTTAAGAAGTCACATCCCTGGATTATTCCGGAGCAAAGACATCTCAATGGAAAGGAATCTAAAGTTTGTTTCCAGGCACACATGAAAGATTTGGGAAAGAGCAGTTACATGCGCTTTATTTTGGTTTTATGTGGTCAGTTGGGTCCCATCCTCAGATGAAGGGCTAAATATTTCTCACATGTGTTGGCAGTTCTAGGTCCAAAAGAAAGCAGTGGATTAGGTCATAGAGAAGGATTTGACTATGAGCTTTTCTCAACTGAAGTTATTTCACCATTAAAAAAAAAAAAAAAAAAAGACAGATTTTCTGTGTGGAAGAGGAAACACAGGATATGAGAAGAACGTGAGATTTGCAATTAAAGACTTGGGTTTGAGTCCTAGAACTGCTACTCATGTGTGATATTCCAACAGATACGTGCCTGGGGGTCCTTGAGTTGCTCATCTGGGTTTGTGTTGTCATCCCCCAGCCACCTTGGCAACAAAAAACTAAAGCCAAAGAAATTTCAGCAGTGTATTACATTGTTTTAAGATCACAGGCTTTGTTCATGAACCCAAATGTCACATTTTTCATTTCTGAGTTGGCAAGGACCATTATGATGGTGTCTTACTGTTATTATTATTTTGTACATTTTGGCATTGGGACTGAACTTGCAGCTAAGTTTGGTGGTTGTCTCTGAAAATCGAAGCCTAAACATCTACTTTAACCAAGTTTATGCCTGTTCAACTTAACCAGGTAGGGTTCAACTTCCCGCTCAGAGATCTGGTTTAATTTAGATAATTATGGTCCAATCCCTTTCCTTGACACCTGTGATTCCTGGGGCTTACTTCCTTGTGCTTCTCTAGCCCCGCCCTCTCCCCCATCCCGCTCCCCCCACGGCTGCCCCACCTCCTGTGCTCACGTGCTATTTTTCCTTTTGCACCAACTCTGATGCAGAGCT
Organism: Ailuropoda melanoleuca; assembly: GCF_002007445.2. NCBI lineage: Eukaryota > Metazoa > Chordata > Mammalia > Carnivora > Ursidae > Ailuropoda > Ailuropoda melanoleuca. The sequence goes on along the minus strand of NC_048219.1, from coordinate 128,775,590 downwards.
CAGCTGCCTTTTGAGATGTCCCCAAAGCCCCCCTCACACATTAGTGGACAGCAGAGGCCCAACGCAAGGCTTGGTGGGGGTTGTGGTGGGGCGGGCCCTGGGAGAGCTCACACATCGAGGGGCGGCAGCCTTTCCTGATCTGGGCTTTCTCGGGTTTCCCTTTGTCCTTTTCATCTGCCTTTCCTCAGGCTGCAATAAAAAAAGCCAGTCCTCCCAGGTCTCCTCAGAACCATTCTGTCCACACAGGTCTGAGCTTCTTAGCAAATATTTCCCACTAGAAACAGCCTTCCCTTCCCAGGGGGAATTCTGCTGAGTGGATTTCTTCCAGCTCAGCACCCTTGCTCTGGGAAGGCCTCCAAGCCTATGGGGGCTCAGTGCTAGGAGGCCAGTGCCAGGGCAGGTTCAATAGAACCTTCCAGGACTTGTGCACAGCTTGGATGTACATTTGACCACCTCTGACTTGTATTTGGTATTTTAAGTAAAGTTCTAAAGCAAATGGCTCTCCACCATTAAAGTTTATTATTTAAGCGTTCCGAGGCACTCTGTCTTTTTGTCTCCCACCCTCCCTGCTGCTTTGTGAGGAAAGGACCATCTGGCGGGGACTTCCTACAGATGACCACTAGAGGGCACCTGGTTTCCAGCTCCCACGGCCGACCCACAGCCAATTCCGGCGGCTTTGCTGCAGAAAGGACAGTTTTTGTTTGTTTGTTTGTATGTTTGTTTTCCCTCAGAAACAGGAGGGAAGGACTTGAAATTCCCTGGATGCAGCTAAGGCATTTTCTACGGCATTCATCTGTGAAATGCTGGCTGTAAGAAGCACACATTCTGGTGGGTGGAGGAAAGAACGCATCCTCTGTTCCTGTCACTCATTCCCACCAAGGGGTGGAGAAGAGGGCTGCAGAGAGCTGAACGAATGAGTTTTGTTGTTTCTGAGATTGCTAGGAGAATCTACTTGTAAGCTATATGTGTCTGTGCAGGCCTCACGGGGTAGTGAAAATAATGCATTTGGAATTCGACATATATGGGATTCATTCCCCACCCTGGGCTTCCTGCCAAGATGGCAAACTAGTGAGGGCTGCTGGGGACCCTGCTAACTTGATGGGAGGTAGGAGAGGAGTTAAGGAGACCAAGTGACATGGGAGTGTCCCTTGGAAAGCCCCTTGGACCCCTCAGAGGAGGGGTGATGCACCCTACGTGCTGGGGGGAGACAGTGATGGCATTGAGAAGTTAGTAGTGGTAAATAACATCATAAGTTTAAGTCAAAAGCTAGGAGTGACCAGGATAAGATCAAAATTAGGATACTTTTTTCCTTAAAGATTGAGTCATCATTATTTTTGTGTGAGAGAGAGAAAGTGCAAATGGTGGGAGGGGGAGAGGGAGAGAGAAAATCTCAAGACTCCAGGCTGAGTGAGGAGCCCAAGGTGGGGCTCGATCTTACCACCCAGATCAGGACCTGAGCCAAAATCAGGAGTTGATGCTTGACTGACTGAGCCACCTAGGTGCCCCTAGAATACTTAACTTCTAAACTAGCAGGCAAAAATTCAATGGAAGTGGAAATGAAAAAAAAAAAAAAGAATTTAAAAAGTCCTGTATTATAAAAGAGAAGTCTCACTTAAGATACTGAACTAAGTCCTCATAAAACAATAATTAATTCCCAGCTCCAGCACTTACTAACTCTGTGACCTTGGGTAGGATACACGTTTTTTTTCTCAGCTTCAGTTTCTTGTCTCTAACATAAGTCAGGCTACTGTGGTTACGGTCGGCTGTGAAGATTAAGTGATGTTACAAGTGATGTTACGTATGGAAGAGAGCCCTCTCCTGCCGGCTTTTGTGGATGGGCAACTTTCTAGTTCTTTTCTCTCTTCTCCCTCTTTAGCATGTGTCGCTTGTAATCATTTACTCATTCAAGAACACATACTGAGTACCTGTATCAATCAGGCTGCTTTCAGCAGCAGGTGACAGAAAACCTCACGAAATGGCAGTAAACAATAAGCAAAAGGTCTGATGTCATTTCAGGAAGTCCAGCGGTGGAGTGGTTAATGCAGAGTCTTGGCAAAATCACCAAGGACTCAGATGGATTCTGTCCCCCATTTGGCTCTGCCATCCTCGGCAAATTCATGTTTGTCCTGTTTCCTCTCTGCTGCGGGACGGCTGCCACTCCAGTCACCTAGAGACAGGCATGGGCTCCCTCCTCTCACACAACTCTTCAAAATCTTCCTGGACGTGTTTCCCAGAAGTCATCCCAGCAGACCTGCCCTCATGTCTCACAGACCAGAAGTGGGTCCCTTTGCCCATCCCTCAATCAGTTCCTGGCAAGATGAATGGGTTTCCATCGTTGGGACAGATCAGTCATGATTCATGCTAGGAGTTCCCTTAGTCTTTTGGAGTCCTCAATACCAGAATAAAATAAGGTTCAGTTAGGTTAAAAAAAGGCGGGGGGAAGAAATGAATATTGGTGGGCCACCAAGAGTGTCTCCAGGCACTGTAGTTCATGGTGAGCATAGATAGTAGTTTGTAAGTCAGCTGCCATTCCTGGGGAGCTTGTTAGCTCAGGTAAATGGGCCCTGACAATATAATGTGTAAGTGCTATGCAGGGAGAACTGAGAGGAAGGAGCCCATAACTGGTGGTCAGGACGGACTTTCTAGAGAAGGTGCTCTTTGATTGAGAGCCGAGAGATAACGCAGAAGTTTTCCAGATGATTAGGGGTAGGAGTAGAAAGAGAGCTTGCATGAAGCCATGAAGCCCCGGGAGCAAGAGTGGCTATGATACATCAGGTAACCGAAAGAAGTTCACCATGGGAAGGGAGATTGGGACGGAGGAAGCTGAACGGTTAGCAGGGGCCCATCATGAAGGTCTTGGCAGCCATGGGGGGGGGGCGGGTGTTGAAATTCTATTCTGACAGCAATGGATTGGATACATTTATAGCAATGATCTTCAAAATGTGGGTATGAAATCAATACAGTGGTTTATAATGTGTATAAAAATAAAATAATAATGGTAAATTCTTAAATGGTAATTATGACATTCAAGGCATTGTTTTGAGTTTGTGCATTCACTATTAACTCAATGATTCTCAGAGGCTGGTACTGCTGTGTTTCCCATTTTGCAGATGGGGAACCTGAAGCGCTTGCCTCAGGTGTGTTTTCGGTTGAATTGTGTCCCTCCAACACCAGACATGCGGCAGTGCTAACCCTACCTCAGAATGATTTCTTATTTGGAAGGAGAGTAGCCGCAGACGTCATTAGTTAAGATGAAGGTCGTACTGGACTCCAATATGACTGGTATCCTTATAAGGAGATGGCCATGTGAAGACAGAGACCCAGGAAGAACACCATGGGAAGACAGAGGCAGAGATCGGAGTGAGAGAACCACAAGCCCAGGAACGCCGCGGGCTGCAGGCTGTCATCGGAACCTGGGACAGACGCACGGAACAGAATCTCCCTCACAGCTCTCAGAAGGAACCCACCCTGACCCCAAGCTGATTCTGGACTTGTGGCTTCAGAGCTATAATAGAATACATTTCTGTTGTTCCAAGCCACCTAGTTGGCAGTGCTTTGTTATGGTAGCCAGAGCAACCTAGTATGGTCACGCGGCTAGTAAGCGAGGACTTGAAATGGAAACCTGGAGTCTGGCTCCACAGTCGTACTCCCAACCACTGTACTTTCCTCCATAGAAAAGAGAAGGCAGTGTTAAGTAGTTGAGGGGAAGGTTTTGGTTATATGTGTGTGTGTATATGTGTGTATGTGAGCTGGGTCATAATGTAAGATGTATTTCCCTAAAATGTGAAAGTCCCTGCCTTAAAGGGGTTTGAATGAAGTAATAGGACCAGTTTGCATTTTAGAAAAAACTATGAAACAGGTCAAGACTTCAGAACCAGAAGTCAAGAAGGTAAACTCTCTCTTGTGCACGAGTTCAAAGGCTTCATTCTTTGGCAGGGTGTGATGGTAGGATATCTGCGTTAGGTATATGGTGGTTGTGCAAGTCCAGGGGAACCTGGTGTAATCTAAGTGTATAGTGCCTTAGGAGGTTGTGCAGTGTACAACCTGTGCAGCTGTCCTTGGTGGTTCTAGGATTGGCTTAGAGATATTCATTCAGGAAGAAGTATAGGTAGTATAGGAGGGAAATAGCTGTACCAGTCCCTCTTCTTGAGCATGTTCTTCAAAATGGTTCCTTTACAACAGGTCCTTAAAGGTAACACGCTGATATTCTGGCTATAAAGTCTATAATGAACAAGCAATATAGGCAGCAAGACCGCGAGACCCAGGCATTAGAATGTAGGCCCCTCCGGAAGGCTGGTTCCCCACCAGAACGTAACTCCACGAGGACTACGATACTCCTGATTCCCAACGCCAAGAGTCAATACTCGGCAAGTGCTTCATGACTGTGTGTGGAAGGCATACTGAAGGAAACAGAGTAAGGGATATGGATGAAACTAAGTTCAATGGTGGTCATTTTTAATGTCCACGCTCCGCCCACCTGCCCCCACTACCCACTGAGCACCATCTCCCTCCCCACAGGCTGCTGGCCACACATCTCTTCCGTGTGCCCTCCACCTCCGAGACTATAATCTCACGTCTGCCTCTCCTGACCATTATACGGCCAGAGGAAAAGGATGCTGCTGGTAAATCGTGTGGCCTCTACTGACTCACATCCTCTCTGACAATAAGCCGAACGCTATTAACAACTTGAAGGCAGCTGCAAGGCGCATGTGACATTTATGGACGCCCTGAGCCCCGGTCCACGGCAAGGGATTACACCAGCGTGCACAAATCCTTGTCTGCTAAGACCACAGTGCTGCCTCAGAGTGACTGACAGAATTAAAGGTGGTCCGGACTGATGGCACGTCTAAGGGGTAAACCGGTTTATGGCCCAATATAGAGGAATGTAAATTTTGTTCTCATTCAAACCGTTCTTATGCTATCATTGATATTTTTTTCCCTCCAGCTGTCAGGATTAATTCAGCCTTCTGCAATAAGAAGTTGACTCGATCCCGGGCAGCCCTTGCCTAGCCAGGCTGAGTGCTCAGATCTCTCTGTTTCTCCGTGTGCTCCCTGATGGGAGTCTGTGGCTCAGATATATCGTAATGCCCCAGCTATCACCTGAGCTTTGTTGTGAGGGAGACAGTCCCTGCATGATCTGAGTGCAGGGACTCAGTTAGGGTGACCAACTCTCCCAGTCTACCTGAAACTCTCCCAGTTTTAGCACCAAAATGCCTGTACGTAAAGAAACCTCTCGGTCCTGGGCACACTGGGATGGTCGGTCGCTAGAGCATGTCACACTCAGAAGGGAAAAGAGCTTGTGCCTACTTGTTGGCACAACTGAACTGGCTCAAGCCAACTGTTGAAGGGCCTGCCGAGATGAGGACTGCCTTCCATCTTTGACAAGACCATATTTTATTAATGAAAGGGAAATGCGATATATCCAGAAAGAGAGAGAGAGAGTAGTCATAATGGTTTTGCTCCCCACCCCTCCCCACTGCCCCCAGAGAGATGGTAAGAAAAACTCAGAGTGCCTACATTTGAATTCTGACCTGGGCACTTATAACTAGAAGTTCCTCAACCTCTGTGCCTCAGTTTCCTCATCTGTGAGAAAGGGGTAATCAACATATTGGTCTCATAGTGTTGCTCTAAGGACTAGGAGAGAAAATATATATAACAGTCTTTCAACTGTAACTAGTTGGAATAGGTGATCTGGAAATATAAGCAATTATTACATCTCCCTGCAGAAATAGGGCTCTTCCATTTTCTGGAGCTGGTACTGCTTCCTAAGAAATGGGGGAGATAATCCTGCAGTTATCTGCAGATGAACATGGCTAGGCAACATTCCAGTGGGAAGGTGTGACCTGTCCTCCCTCCCCCTTTTTAATCTTTTACGTTAAATGTAACACAGATACAGAAAATAGCCTAAAACAAATGTGTAGCTTCACCAATTATGATGTGGTGAAAACTCACCATGTGCACTCTTGCTGGAAGGGAGAATGCTGCCAGCCATCCAGGAGTCCTCCACTGTTCTTTCCAAACTCTACCCCCTCCCCTCTTTCCCTACTAATGCCTCCTAATATTTATTCTATCAAGGAATGATCCATGATCCATTTTTTTTTTGTTTTGTTTTCTTCCAATGATCCATTGGTTGTGTTTTCTTTGGGGGGAAAAAAAAAGGAAAAAAAAAGTGGCATTGTGGTGCTAGCCAGTCATGATTCTTACCTCATCTAGAAAAAGGTCTGGGTCTCATTTTTTTTTTTTTCCAAAGCAGCATGATTTCTAAAGGAAAAGGTTTAAGTAGGAATTTGCAGATGTTACCTTCCTTTTTTGTGACTATGTATGCTATCTCCTGGAAGGGACGCATAGATCTCAGTATATGTTGCTTAAAGAAAATAGACAACCGTCACAGTCTATTAAAATCCCATCTGCTTCCCATAAAGTGGAAAAGTCATTACTGGCTGAGTCAGGGGGTCTCAGCTCATGTCGAGGAAGAGATCACCTACTGGTTCTCTCCTTACAACCTTGCAGCTTGCAAAGGGCAGAGTCACCCCCTTATTTTTCTACCAGGTCAGTGCTTTTTACATCAAACCATGCTTCTCCCCAAGCAGTTGTTAGTCTAAAACATTCCTAATACTATTTTCAGTGGTCTGAAAAGAATACAAGGCCAGATGTGTGATTACAGTATTAATTGCTAGATTTAGAAAGGGAGAGGCTGGGTGGATATGGAAAAGTTCACTGGGACTTTGGACTTGAGTCAGACAGGGAGGGAACATGCTTCTCTGGGGAATGGGGTGTGGCAGGGAAACATGGCTTAATGGAGGAAATTGTTCATTGATGGGGCAGGCAGTTAGAAATTAAGACCAGGAAGCACAATTTGAAATACAGTTTGCTATATCTGTTAGGATTAGTTTCATCTTCAAAGAACAGAAAACCCAAATAAGAGTGGTTTAAATATAATAGAGGCTTATTTATTTACGCAGCTCACAGTGGGTGTGTTGGTTCCATAATGGGTAGGAACTTCCGCCTTCCTGCTTATTATCCTTAGCAAGTGATGTCCATCCTTGGGAACCTTACAGTCCAAGATGGCTGCTGTAATGCCATCCATCACCTCTAAGTTTTAGGCAAGAGGAAGCAGCAACAGCAGAACAGGGTATGTCTTGCAACCGTGTAGCCTTTTAAGGAGCCTTCCCAGAACCTATACCATACAACTTTTGCTTACATCTCATTGAACATAGCAGGCTGAAAAGGAGGCTGGGAAATGTAGTCTTGGCCTTCTAGAATAAAATAGATTCTTCTGGGAAAGGAGACAGGGAGAATGAATAGGAAGGTGAAGCAACAAGCAATCTTATCTACATATGAGGAAGCAGTAAAACGTTCTGGTTAAGCATGGAGCCTCGAAGTTACCTGGGTTAACATCTGGGCTCTGTTATAATCTATTGGCTGTCTGATCAACAAGACACCCAACATTTCTAAGACACAGTTTCCTCATCTGTGAAATGAAGAAAGTAACCAAACCACTCCCAGAGGATTTTTGTGAGTGTCAGGTAAAAACTTTCAAGTAGAATGACTGCTCAGCACAGTCTTTGACACACAGGAGGTACCCTAGTGGCAGATATTGTTCTGACTCTGATTTAAGAGACTGGGAAAGCAAAATTTCAACCACTTCTGTGGTAACACGCAATCAAAATTAAACTCCACTCAAATAGATGTATCATCTAAAAAGCATGATTGAGGGGTTTCCAAGCCTGTGTGATGGCTCCTTTTGAGTGCAGTCCCCATAGGAGTAAATGTTGTGAGGTGTCCCTGAATTACCATGTGAAGGGGTTTGACCGGTGTGAGGGACTCTTCGTGAACTTGAGGGGTTGTGGGCTTTCCCTCATCCCACTGTTGCCAGCCTGGGGATAGAAGGGCAGATACTGCACTGACCACACTCAAATGGGGGCCAGACTGCCACGGGATGTTCTACAGACGTTCTGCCTTCACACCTGATCCCTACTCCCTCCAGGAGTAAGGCCCCTCCTCTTCTTTTCTCCTTCTCCAGCTTCAGACCATTCTGCTTAGATCTTCAGCCTCCTGCTCCTCTCTGGAAAACACTTTGTTTCTACCTTTTGCTGATCCTAGTCTCACCTTGAGCCCAGGGATCCACCCTCTTTAGTCCGTATTTCCTAAAGTGTATCCTAAGAAACAATAGTCTCAAACTATGATAACTATTCCATTATCAAATTCACGTGAGAAACATTATATACTCTAGCCCTCCTTTGGGAGATCACAATGCACATAACATAAAGGCTCTGAAAAGTCCTGCAAAGAACTAAATTAATGTTATTTAACTCAACATTTCCCACTTATTGACTAAAAAACCTTGACTTAGAGGTCAGCTTTAGGAGACTGCATCCTGCACATCTCAAATTTGCTAAAATTCCTAGTCAAACATGTGCTTTTCTGATGTTCAGTTTTCTTATTCCTGAGGGGAATCTCCTACACAAGTCTCTGTTTTCAGCCAAGGAGATATCTTAGGTTTGAAGCCCATTTATAGATCTGAGATGATCACCATTTTCTTGAAACCAAGACATGAGGTATTCCTTCCTGGTGTCACTTATAAACTCTCCCTACCTTCTTACGTTCTTGAGATGAGGAATGAGATTATGTCTGTGACAAGTGCTTTATAAACCATTAAATGCTATATAAATGTTAGTTGTTACTATTATGATGACTCACTCCGGTGCTGCGATCCCCCTCTCTCTGGGAAATGACATTTTCGGAATTACAGTTTCATAATAGAAAAATAACTGAAACCTACATACACAGGAAGAGCCATTTCTTTAAGAGGGCCCATTCTGTTCATGCGAGAAGAAGGTGAGTGTAAAGAATACAATCAGTGCTCTATAGAACGGAGGAAGAGGTGCGGACAGCATCCCCCCGAATCCTCAGATTACCCCTGGACACACAAACCCAGAAGCCACCCACACACACGTGCGGACACTCAGGCGGGCCTCTTGCCTGTCTGGCCCAAACCGTCAGGGTCAGAGCCTCTGCAGTGGCAGCCCCTCTCGCCAGACTTCACGGTGACAGCCTGCTCAGGATCCCTTTCAAACCAGGCCAGGAAATGCCAGCCAAGGCCCGATGCGCCTGAGCCCCCACACAATGGCCCCTTCCTTGTTTGTTTGGAGAGATTTGAGCTGTGGCTCCTCCTTTCCTCAATACCACAGCAATTTTCAGAGGCACACCCAGCCAGAGAGCACAGCCAGGGTTGGCAGTGGCTCAAGGGCAAGGTTTAAGTTCATTTTGCTGACTTCTTTCCCATCTCCACTCCAGAGAAAACAGAAAAGAAACCAGGCCTCTATAGCCCAAGTCAAAGAGCCACAGCTAAAAATATTTGGCTAAGCCAGACACAAAAGGACAGAAATTATATGATTCCATGAACGAGAATAGGCAAATGATCATAGAGACAGAAAGTAAGAGAGAGGTGACCAGGGACTGGAGGAAGAAATGGGGACTTATTGTTTAACAGGGATGCAAAAAAGCTCTGGAAATGAACTGTGGTGATGGTTGCAGAACACTGCGCATGTGTGTCACGCACGGTACACTTCAACATGGCTGAAATGGCGAATCTTGTGTTATGCGTATTTTATCACAATAAAACGAAACAAACCGCAGTGGCATCAGTAAACTATTTGGTATCGGTTCCCCTAACATGGTGTCCATCCCTGGGGACACCCACGTGTGGTTTGTGTGACAGATGCAGCCGTGGCAGGAAGGATAACATGGACTGGATCTTCAGTCCCGGCCACTGGGCCCCCACAGAAGAACCCAGCCAGACTGCAGCACCGACAGAGCTCCTGTATGTTTGGGACACAGTCAAGAAGTCTCTTCTGGTGTCTTTCAAGCATCTTCCTTTAAGTCTTAGACAGCTTGAAAAGTTCTATTCCTTTGACAGAAGCTAGAAAGTATGGGAAAGCCTCCTTGGTTGTGCAGGCCTCCCTCAGGCAGAAAGCTCTGTGAGGGGAGGGTTTGGGATCACAGAAAGCCAATTTTGAGGAGGTGGAAGCGGAATGGGGTCTACTCAGCAAAGACAGGTATTCTGAGGTCTTTGGTCCATGTGAAAAAATGAGAAAGGAAAAAGACACAACAGGTTGGTGGCCGGAAGTGAGGCTGAATTTAAGACAGTGGCCTCTAGGTGGTGCACACACTGTAATAAAGACCCCGAGAAGAGCTTTCATTTGCAAATGAAGCTTCAAGGCTCAGATCAGAAGTGGGGGAGCTTTTATAAATAAGCTACCCCACCCCAGCTGAAAGATAACCCCCAAATCTAAACACTCGGGTCCCATTTAAAGATGGTAGGGCTTTGATCGTCTTGAAGACAATAAGAAGAGAAGTATGGCGTCTACTTGAGGACCGTGGAGCCGTCAGCTGTGGCTTTTCCTAGAAGAGAGAGTGGTAATGTGCACCCATGGAAACGTTCAGCTCTGAAGAAAAGGGCCTCATTCACTGAGGCTATTGTTATTCCCGAGAGGGTGTCAGTGGTGGTGTTTCCTGAACACAATGGTAGAAGGGGTGATTCTCTCAGCTGGCAGCGAGAATGTATTCAGTCTGCTCAGTTCCTCTAGTGGGTTTTCCCCCTCTCCCCTTTTCAAGCCCGCTTGCTCTCAGCAGGTGCCCAAGTGAGCAGGAGACCAGGACAAGAGAGACGCAGAAGGCAGGGCCAGGAGCCAGGAAGATGAGGACGGGCAGCTCCTCTCACCCTTCCAGGGCCATTCTTATTTACACGAACAATTAACAGGCACACATGTGAACCCAGGCAGGGACAGACTTGATAATGACCTGGATAATGAAGCAATCCATTGCTGCAGAGAAGGGAGCGAGCAGCACTTCACTCTCAGTACCCAGATTAATTCTATTTTTCTCCATTATACTGCACAGCAGTGAGGGGTCAGTTATATCACCTTTGCTGAACGGGTCTATTCATGATTCTGTGCAAAGTGGGATCACTCAGTTACTCGGTCAGGCCCATTTACCAAGGGCCTGCCAAGGGGCCCATGCTTGACTCCAGGCTGTGGCAAGATGAGGAGGAAGCAGAAACTTCTGTCTCGGGTTTATGAAGTTACAGTGTAGAGCCGAATCATCTATTATGGGAGCCGCTAACCACATGCGGCTAAGTTAAAATTGGAAAAGTCAACTCTGAAGTGGTACTAGCCACATTTCAAGTGCTCGATAGTCACATGTGACCAGTGGCTACTGTATTGGGCAGCACACAAAAAAACCACATTTCCGTCATTGCAGAAAGTTCCACGGGACAGTACTGTGGCATTTGGGGCACCTAGAGGAACAGTATGAGGCCACTTACAAAGGTGGCAATTCACTAAGAGCAAATTAATGGGAGGAAATGAAGGCTCAGATGTGTGGCCTCTCCCAGCCTGTGGGTGGTCTTCCGATTCGGACTCTGGGTTATAGGAGCATCCCAAGGGTGCCTCCATTTGAGATGGGGGTCTCAGAAATGTTGCCTTCCATTTTTCTTTTATGTCTTCTTCCTCAGGAAATGCCAGTCCAGGCATGTGTCTGCCCCCGAGGGCTAGTCTCATGGATTCATGGTTAAAGCCACTGGGTGGTATGGACTATGGCTTTGTCCAGTCTAGCACACACCTCTTCCTTGGAGTTCTGTCCCTAAGTTACAGATTCTTTGCTCACTTGATCAAGGCCACCTATTTCCATCTCAAGTCCCTCTTGCTCTGGTTCCCAAGAAGTTCTCTTCTACCTCCATTCTGTAGCACCCCACCGGCCAGGCCGCCCTCTTACCAACTGCCCCATAACCACCCAAGGGAGCAGCTATGCCCCCATATGCTCAGCCTCTGCCCCCATTCTGGACAATCTTTGAACTCTGGCTCCCTGCTCTCACTGCTTCTAGCTGTCCTCTGCTGCACCCACAAGCCTTTGCTCTTTTGTTCCCGCAGAGCCATTCAGCATCTCCCATTCACCCACTGGATACGGCAGGGGTGGGACTCCTAACAATGCATTCAGCTAATTCCCCTTACTAAGGTCTGCAGGGGAGGGATCTCATGGGCAGATACACAGGAAGAGAAGGTAGGTGGCTTATGAATTACACACAGACAATGCCAGCCACAGCTATATGAGGCAGGCTCTGTTTGGTTTCTCCTCTGTGGTTCCAATGCCTGGCTGAGGGGAGAGCATGAAGGGAGCCATGGATCATCTAGGACCACAAGAGCTCCTTGGACTAGGTCTGAAACTGGTGGGCAAGGCCTGCTAGTGTGGTTCTGATTTTTCTTTGCTGATGTTGGTAACTTGTGTCTGGGGAAAGCAGAAGCTGGAGCTCCCCCCGTCCTTTAGGTATCTGTCTGGTGTCTGGTGCTCCTTCTTTGCTTCACCAGCCACACCTGCCTGGAACACTCTGATGGTGTTTTATGTCGCCCAATCACTTATCTGTGACTTGTTACAAAAACCTTGATCCCGAGTGCTCAGACTACACCAACTCCAATCATCCCATTAGGCAGATGGTGTCTTTGTCACCACTTCCCTCTGGATTGGATGGGTCCCTGAATGTTGACCTGACAGAACTGCAGACCCACCTGGTACCCATCTTCACACCCAAAAGATGGAGAACTCTGAAGGTCAGAACACCTGGGTTCACTTTCCAGTTCCTCCACCCATTTGCCACGTGATCTCAGACAAGTTACTCAACCTATCTGTGCTTCAGTTATCTACAAAGTGGGGTGATTTTAGTACCCACCTGACAAAGTCATAATGGGGATTAATAAATTAATAACATTGGGGCGCCTGGGTGGCACAGCGGTTAAGCGTCTGCCTTCGGCTCAGGGCGTGATCCCGGCGTTATGGGATCGAGCCCCACATCAGGCTCCTCTGCTATAAGCCTGCTTCTTCCTCTCCCACTCCCCCTGCTTGTGTTCCCTTTCTCGCTGGCTGTCTCTATCTCTGTCGAATAAATAAATAAAATCTTTAAAAAAAATAAATTAATAACATGATGTGTTCAGAACAATACTCAGAAAGTGCCTACTGTTCTTGTTGATGGTAGACGCAGCATTATGGCAACACACGTCCTAGGACAGCTGCAGAGAAAGCTACCACAAACCTCCTTCTAGAGTGGAGAAGGCCACTGCTTGCTTGGAGACCAGCTAAGTCAACAGTGAAATGTCTTGGCCATGAATAAATGCATGGCTTGCTTCCTGCTGAACTATGGCCAGGCTATTCCTAAGACATCCACTCTGCCCGTCCCCATCAGGACCAAGAGAAGCACCCCTTCAGGAGAGTTATGTCCCTCTGGCTTTGGGGTAGCTGCCACTTGCCAGGCTCCTGCTGAGGTCCTAGCCTGGGGCCAGATGCCTGGCTCCCTGGCCATGAGTTGTACCCGATGGATAGCAGGCATTGCCTTCGTTCCCCAGATGGCAAGAACCTGACTGTCCTAGAGACAAGTTATGAGGAATTTGTGTCTAGTGATTCCTGATGTCTAGTGATGTCTCTCCAGTGAAGGAGAGAATAGAGAAGGTGGGAGAGGTGCCAGTCCCTTGCTCCATTTGGCACTGAACATGTGACATCTGCTGATCTTTAGCTAAAACCCGCTAGCTGATGGTCCATTGCCAGGTGAGACTGTCCTCCCTCCCCACTGAGATCGCCTCCCAAGTTTCCCTCTATCTTTTCTTTATGTCTCTGAAATTTAAGGCTTTGGGGTGTGGGGGTCGGGAAATATGTGTAATGATCCTGTCCCAGACTTCTCGAACCCAAATCTCCAAGGATAGAGCTCAATCCCCTCCCTGATTCCTGTGCACTTCTCTGCTGGAAAACTAAGGATTTATGGGAATCATGTGACCCTGAGGGGTCTGGAGCCAGATGGTCATTTAGTACAAGCTTAGCAGGTTTTGTCCAAAGGCAGACAAAAACCACATTTCTCTGTCCTGATTCTGGTTTTCTGAGAACTGCCTCAGGAAGTCAATAGTTGGGTACAGATGAAAATGGTCTTATTTTTACTAGCTGAATTTGGACTCCATGCTGCATAGTTTCCCAGCCTTCCTTCCGCAGGATCATATGCTGAGATGGGTGCCATCACCTAGGTGGGGGATCCTTAAATATCTGGGTTGAGGTATGCCCTGGTTTAAGTGGCGGAGCAGGTTGGCCAGGGGAAGGAACACACTGGCCTCAACGGGAGGGAAAGTGGGAGCCACAGGAGGTCATTAACTCAGGCCAAAGAGAGGTTCCTGGTGGGTGATGAACAGGCTGTCAGGGATGAATGGAAACATTTCCCATGGGTCCCACTCCTCACTGAGAACCTGAGGGCTTGGCAGGGGAGTCCAGGCACCATCTCCAGCACACACCTCACTGGACACTGTTTGGCAGCCTTCGGCGTGAATGGGAACACATGGCTGAGATATTTCCCTGCAGACTCCCTCCTAAGGACAGCCATTCCGGTGGTCAGCAGGCAGCTGCTGGACAGAACAGAGGCTTAGGAGGTAGGCAGGCTCCGGATTCACACAGTACGAGCCCTGCTCTAAGAAATCAAGCTCTTCCTGGGGCAGGTCCAGCCAGGGGTCGGAGACTGAGAACAGCCCAGCAAAGCCCTCCTCAGTGGATTTCATGGGAGAGGAGCCTGCAAGGGCTGAGGGCCACACATTTCCACTCCTTAACGTGAAGAGTTTTGTAACCTCATACGCCGTCGGTGGGGCTAATAGATAACGAGGATTACACCTCTGTGAGGCGCTGTGTTACTTCACCAGACAAATCACAGAGCCCTGCGCTGTTACTCCCGCACCCTGTCAGCGGATAAGGGTGGGCAAGCGTTAGTTTCGAAGGCTGGAGAACCTCCGTTGCCATTGTTTGACTTGTCTCCTCTAGACTTGCTCAGAAAAGCTTTGTAATAGTTACCTGCAAAAGCAGGTGGAGTGCTTTGAAGAAAAGCCCTGTACACACAGGAGGAGCACAACAGCAGGGTGTTCCCCTTTGAGGCTTAATCCCACCTACCCCTGTCCAGCCGCTGGCATGTCCGTAGGGCTGCGCCTTACATCGAGACAGGCCCTCTGAGGCAAAGGGAAGGAGAACACCCAACATGGCATCGTGGTCAGAAGATCTGAAGCTGAGGCCTAAGCTGTGTGACCTTGGCCAAGTCACTCAAGCTTTTTCCTCACCTGTCATCTGGGAAATGTGGGGAAACAGAGCTACTTTGGTTTTGTGTGAGGATTAACTACATGCTGCCTGAGAAATATATTGGCTGATGGCTGGAAAATCCAGGTTTCTGGCAGCTTCCTTCAGAGCTCTAAGGCTACCACCCGGTTTGCCCCTTGGTCTTTCTTCCCCTGGGTAGACCCCGTCCCTGGACACATCTGGCAGCTCTGGCCGCAGCCTCTCACCATGGCAACACTTCGGGCAACAGAGAAGAATGTGTGCTTCCGGCTTGGCATCCTGGCCTCCACTCGGAGATTCAGTCTGCCCAGACCAGGTTAAGTCACCTGCCCATCCCTGAACCAACCAGGGTGGCCGGGACACTGAAAGCACAGATCAGCTTCACTCGCTTTCTCACCTACTCAGAAAGTGTTGACTGAGCGGCAACTTGCCAGCACTACTGTCTATTCTGGGGACATAGTAGGGATGAGACAGATCAGACCCCTACCTTGTTGGGACTTTCTTCCCAGTAAGAGGGACAGAAAACAAACAAATACATTGTATAAAATGATACAAAATTGGGAAATGATGAGAGCTATTAAAAAACAACAACAACAACCGCAGCAGACTAAGAGGGTAGAGAGTGCTATGTAGTGGGGGTGGAGTGCGGTGTTAGGTAAGATGTTCAGGGAATGCCTCTGTTAGGAGGGGACATTTGAATAGAGGTCTTAATGAAATGAGGCTAAGAGGCTGGGTGAAGAAGATCTGGGTTTAGAACATGCCGGGCAGAGGGAGCAAGTGCAAAGGCTCTGGGGCAGAATAAGCCGGGCTTATTAGGGAAGAGCCACAAAGGCTGGTGCGGCCGGAGCAGCATGGACTGAGCAGGGCAGAGTGGGAGAGGAGGGGAGAAGGGGCAGGGCCATGCTATACTGGGCTCTGCAGGCTCAGGGAAGGAGACGGAATTTTATTCTGACCATGATGGGGAGTCTGGAGTCTTTCCAGAAGGGAAGAGACACAATATGAGTTATGTTGGAAAAATACGCCCACCTACAAATGGCCAACAGGTATATGAAGAGGTGCTCAACATCACTGAGCATCAGAGAAATGCAAACCACATCCAAAATAAGGCATCACCTCACACCTGTCAGAATGACAGTCATCAAAGAGAGATAATATTTTTGGCAAAGATATGGAGAAAAGGGAACCCTTGTGCACGGTCAGCAGGAATGTACATTGTTGCAGCCAAGATGGAAAACAGTTTGGAGGTTCTTCAGACAGTTAAAAACGGAACTACCATAGAGCCAGCAGCCCCACTTCTGGGTACACATCCAAAGGAAATAAAATCAGTATCTTGAAGAGATTCATGCACCCCCATGTTCATTGCAGAATGATTCATGATAGCCAAAGCACGGAAACAATCTGAAGGTCTGTCGATGGATGAATGAACAAAGAATATGTAGTACGTATACAGTGGGATATTACTCAGCCACGAGAAAGAAGGAAATGCTGCCATTTGCGGTAACATGGATGGACCTTCAAAGCATTATGCTAAGTGGGATAAGTCAGACAGAGAAAGACATACTGTATGATCTCAGAGGTGAGATTTTTAAAAATCTGAACTTGTAAAAACAGACTACAATGGCGATTACCAGGGACCAGGGGGATGGGGGAATTAGAAAGATGTGCTTTAAGGGTCCAAATGTACAACTAGTAGACAAGTTCTGGAGAGCTAATTACAACATAGTGATTATGGTCAACGAGACTGATTACTAACTTCGAAGTTACTAAGAGACTAGATCTGAACTGCTCCCAACACAAAAAAGAAATGATAAAGGTGTGACAAGACTAAGGCGTTCGCTAGTGCAACTGCAATAATGGATCGAAATATGTAAATGTGTCAAACAGTGTGTTGTAATTCTATCACAACTTTAAAAAGACACACCTATAAAACAGGTAGTAGTGACAAAAAGAGGTCTTTGCTGCTATGTGGAATGGGCTGGGGGAAGCAGGGACAGACAACAGTGGCTGGGACAGGGCAGGTGGTGTGGAATCCGTGAGAAGTGGCTAGACTTAAGAGTATTTTAGCTTAGGGGTTCCGTCCCTGGAAGCCAAACTGTGGCACCTTCCCACATGGAAATTAGGGGCTGTTGCCAGAAGTAGTGAGATTAGATGCTCATGGATTAGAAGCATGGACTCTCCATGCTCTGACCATTTGTAGTTTCAGGCAGTTTTGTCTTTTGGAGGAATATTCTCACTCACCATCATTAGCTGTTTCTGGGTTGGGGACTGTATCTCCTGTCTTATTTCCTTCCTCCAAGGCCTAGAATCACTGCAAAGGGTTTTAGAGAAGAAGTGGTCCAACCCCCATCTCTTTACAGATGAGAATCCTGAGGCTTTGAACAATTCTGGGGTAGTGCAAAGTGCGTCTGTTGATAAGAGCTGGACACGGGATGCAGCTCTCCTGACTCCCAGCGCTGGCTTCATTCACAAACACTGGCTCAATCTGAGGTGCCAAGGACTGGTGGGGGTGATAAAGGAGGGTTTAACCCTCCTGTAGGCTCCACCAGCATCTCCCAAATAACCAGTGTGCTCAATTAACAGGGCCCCCCTTGACCACAGTGCCGTCTAAGGCCCCTCATACAGAAATCCTTGAGACACCCCGGTGCCCTGTCACCAGCTTTCATCAGCAACTCCAGTGAGAGTCAGGAGTCCAGGCCATAAAAGGCAGGCACACAGATGGGAAACGCCAGGGTAGTGCCTTTGTATTATTATTATTAATTTATTTTTTTTTGTAGAGGAAACTTCATCTGAGGCATAGGCTTTCCATTCCTGCTGGGAGAGCTACCAGCGGACAGGTCATTGCTCCTGAGCCAGAGGGAGGCACGTTAGCTTTTGAGCAGAGCTGCAGTTGTATGGTCTACGAAGCAAGATGCATAGACAGCTTTGCAGGATGGAACAGCCGGAGAGGGACCGCCTGAAGTGTCCCCCTCCCCAAGACACTCAGCACTGGCCAGCCTCCTCTGGGAGGGGGAGCCGGGGACACCTGGCTTTCGCGCTCAGGACCCAACACAGTGCCCGGCACTCAGGAGGAATTGCTACATGCTTGGTGAGAGCAGGGCCAGAGTGGCTCTGCCCCCAAGATACGCACACCTCCTGGGTGGTAGCACGTGCCCTCTGGGCTGCCTCCAGGGTGACTGGGGCTGCTGGGTGCCACGAGAGTGGTGATGGACTGAGTAATCTGTGGTTCTCCCGAAGGGCATCGCAGCCAAGGGCTCTCTCTCACTCTCTCTCTCCCCACCACCCGCCCCCTGACTTTAATTCTCTTCTAAGAAAAATAATCCAGCTTCTCTTTAATCAGTAACCACTGTGGTCAGGAGAAGCCATCACGGAGGTCGGGAGGAGTGGCTAGCGGGTTTAATCATGAAAATGGCCAGGCTGTCCTCTCCGGGGAAGGCAGGGAAGTGATGCTGTGGGTGGCTTTCCTCACCCTCCTTTCAGGGGGGAGCCAGCTGGCAGTGCACGGCTGCTGTCTCTCCCTGTCTGTGTGGTGCTGAGGGCACAGGCAGGATGCATAAATATTCAGTACTGAGCTCCCCGAGAGTGCAGGAAGTCTTGACAGAAGATACCAGCAAGAAGAGCAGCATCTCTGGTGAGCAGGAGAGAAGTAGGGAGAGGAGCCCAGCGTACACGTGGGAGGGACGCCTGACCCCAGGACACGCTGCTGGCCTTAAGCACTGATCAAAGATTCTTATGGGCCATCGGATGCCAGCCAGCCAAACAAGGTGGGAGCAGGGGTGTGACAGGGGAGAGGGGTGAGAAGAGGCTCATGCGATTTGGTCCTACATTCCCGACTCCCTAGTTCTGACTTTAACAAAGAAGGGATGGGGCACCACACACACACACACACACACACACACACACACACACACACACAGTTTCCTGCTTCTGACCATAAACTGGGGTGTGGGGGCTGCCCCTGTGCATGGGTGCAGGCAGTGGGCTTTGGGATAATGCTCTCCATGGCTGCTGGCAACTGGGAGAGCGCCCTCGCCAACAAGGAAAGGGAGTTGCTGAAAGTGCCCAGGGGGCTTCGGCCACCGGGAAGGGGCGCAGTCCTGCTCTGACCTTTTTCTGTCATTCTGCCCAATAGCCCAGCCCCGCAAGGCGCTCAGCCCCCTCCCCACACCCCTGCCCAGCAAGCAACAACCTGGCTCCTGGGCCTCCTCATCTCAGCCCTCAGCCAGTGCTGTGTGGGGCCTCTGCAACTGGGGAGGACCCCTCCAGGGCTGCTTCTGCGTGTGTAGGAACACACACACTTCCATCTAGCCTCTTCTCTAGGT
The DNA here is from genome assembly GCF_002007445.2 of Ailuropoda melanoleuca. Classification (NCBI taxonomy): domain Eukaryota; kingdom Metazoa; phylum Chordata; class Mammalia; order Carnivora; family Ursidae; genus Ailuropoda; species Ailuropoda melanoleuca. The sequence continues at coordinate 128,756,148 of NC_048219.1, read as the reverse complement.
GGCAAATGCGACTAGGTAAGGGGCTAGTTCCCGTGTCCTTACTTTCCCCCTCCTGTCCCCTGTTCCCAGGGAACCCCCTGAAGCAACACACCTCTTGCTCTTTGAGCCCATGTGTCCTAGAAGGGGATGCCCATCTGTCCTTCTTACACACAAAATGTGCACACTTGTAGACAACAGACATATTTTTCTAGCCATGCTGTATTCAGCTTCCCCTTTACTCAGAATTTCAGCTCCCAGTATGTGTATGTGTGTGTGTATGTGTGTATTTGTGTATGTGTATACGTGTGTATGTGTATGTGTGTGTGAGCGTATGTGCGTATGCATGTGTGTGTGTATACATATGTGTATGCATGTATGCGTGTATGTGTGTGTGTGTGTGTTACACATACACATGCTGGCCAACTTCTGCCCACCTTAAAAACAAATCATCTCTATTACTCTGCCTGCATCACAGAAGCCCAGCAGGCACCAAAGTAAAGTCATCCTGAAATGTGGTAAATTCACCAAAGACTTTTTTTTTTCCTGGAAAGCACCCTGAAATGTCTGGAGAAAATGGCACCCAGACCTGGAGCACAAAGGCACGAAAGGTATCTCTCCTGCAGGAAAGGCATCTCTCCTGCAGGAAAGCACGAAGGGCATCTCTCCTTGCTATTATTTTGGTCCCACGTGAGCAACATCAAAATCCAGTTGTCTTTCTCTGGCAGCCACACACATCAGAGGTGCCTCTGTGGTCCTCCTCTTACAGATCAATTTAATTATAGGCACGAATGCCCACTGAGTGTGCTGTACAAACTGGGAGCCTTGGATTTCAATAATGTCCAAACTGCTTTGAAATCCAAATACAGCCAACCCTCAATTATCCACACTGAGGAAAGGGAGCGTGGATAATCCTGAACAGCAGATGATTAAAAAATCATTTCTCTTGGCTTTTGGGAGGTTCCATATGCTATTTGCAACAGAGCAGCAAAATTTCCTCCCTAGTTATGTTTTGCTGAGATTAATATTGCAATGAGCTTGCATTTCACGTCATGCACCAGCTGACAGCGGTGGCAGTAAGACCGCGGAGTCCGTGCAGGAACAAGTTGAGCGGCAGGGGAAGCCAGCATGAAGGGAAAGAGGAACACAGCCCGAAGCCCTGTCGAAAAAAAAAATCAAGGCTCTGGGTCTCTTCTCTCTTAACTTGAGAAGAGGGTAGAATGGAGGAGAAGGAGAAAGAAGAAAAAGAAGAGTAAACAAATTTTCAAACTCTAAATGGAGAGACCAGCTTTAAGACGGCAAGTTCTCCTGGGGGCATGGCCTTACTTCTGTCAAGCTCTCTGAACATATATGATTCGGTGACATGCTCCGAATCCTTAGAACACCCAATCTACTCTTTGCGCAGCGTGACTAGCGCCCTCCTGCCTCCTTGCTTTTGCTTATGCTGAACCCCCTGCCTGCAATGCCCTCTTCTCCTGTCCTATCCAAACTTCATCCTTCTTTCGAGATCTGGCACATTTCCTGCCTTTCCAGAAAGCCTTTTCTCCTCGTATCCACTGGAAGCAACCTTCTTCCTCCTCTTCCACTCCCCTTCTAAATGCCCAAAGCACAGTGTTCTCTCTGCTAACCTACTTGGAGTGTAGGCTCTGGGAGCACAGGGAGAGATGCTGTGCCAGACCACTCAGTGTGTCTCTTTTTGGTACATGGGAGGTGCCCCCCACCTGGAGACTGAGAGACTCAATCCTGCAGCAGAAGGTGTGAAGACACAAAACCAATGGGTCTCAAGCTTGAGTGGTGTTAGGCTCTCGTGGGAGACTTGGTGACAGAGTTTGCACAGCATCAGACCCCCGGAGATGCTGCTGCAGTAGGTTGGGGGGACTCAGAGTTAGGCATTTTTCAACAAGTACCCGGGAGACTGAGCCCTGAGAAGTCAGCTGTAAACACACATATCACCAAGACTCACAACTGAACTTCCTCCCCGGCATTCCACTTACATAGGTGAAGCCAAAAGGTTAAGAACAGAGACACTGAGAAACACGATGGGGTCATTACTGTTCTTTGTCATCCTTCTTAATGCTGAGGTCAGCATTTTCTTAAAAAAACAAACCCCTGTAAAAATAGCTGTGAAAATAGTACAGAGATTTGCAACAGATTCTCCATATTTCCTTGAGCTGAAGTGGCACGTTTTTGCACTTTTTAGCGTCTCTGACATTGGGGTGCCCCTTACCATCCACATTTGGGGCACAGCCCTGACTACGTGTACTAACTTGGTCCTAGCTCTTCACTCTGCCATCATGCACACCAATGAATTATGTGCATTCCTGGGGCTACATATGTTGAATTTCACTGCCATTTAAATAATTTGTAAAAGATTATACTATAATTTGGTGTTGAAATGAAAAATTGTGTATACAGAAGGGCATGAAAACAGAGCAGCAGGGCATAAATTTGGTATTAGTGAACCAAGCATCTACTGGAGGAATAATCATAGCTCTATACTTTCTCGCAAAGCAGCAACCAATTGAACCAACTGCGTGATCGCTTTGTTACTCGAACTGTGGTACCAGCTGTGTGGCCTCACCTGGGAGCCCATGAGACCTAGAGCATCGCAGGCTCCAGCCCACACCTATTTTATATCTGCTTTTAAACAGGATCCTCAGGTGATTTGTATGAACATGAAAGTTTGAGAAGTAGAGCTTTATAGGACTCAAGAAAGGAATATATCCACCACTAGATAAAACTGAGTTATGTGTAGTTACCAAGATAAGTACAGACGGATTGCCTATCACACACTAGGCAAAAAAAAGCTTACAAAAAGAGATGTCAGTGACTTAGAAAAAAAAACGGGTGATAATAAGGAAACATATCATCAATTCACTTGCAAGCCTGGAGGACGTTATTGTAGGAAAAACTATGGCCGTGGATGACTTAAAAGTGATTGGGGAAAGTTCAACTGAACATGAACAAATTTTGCAGAACAACTTAACCAATTTATTTCACTGTCTTCCTTTTTAGATATGTATGAGAGTGATTTGTGGTAACAACAGATGTTTAAATTAATCTAAAAGAGCTCTTTCAATAAGAGAAAAAATTATGAGGAAAGAAAGTATCGTGTCATAGTTTAATTAGGAACATTCTTTGTTCTTAATGATACAGAAAGTGACGGGGAATCTTAACAAACGAAGGCATCTCAGATTTAAAGAAATGCAAGGAAAAGTCCTGCACATTCCACCACATTGCCTTTTTTCTTAGAGTTTAAATTTCGATAACCATTGTTTCAACTCTGATAATTCCTAACACCAAGTTGTTTAACATAAAAAATGAAATTTTGAGATCGACTCTGCTTTTTCAATTTTTACTTTTTTTTTAGGTCCACCAACTCTGTGCCATTAATCTCTTACTAAGAAAAAAACAGTTTGTCTGCTCCTAGCCACCATATTTTAGAAGCTAGAGAGTTAGAGAAGAATGAAGAAAACATCACATGAAAGATGGAAATGACGTGGAAAGATGTTGGTCCAGACTGACCTTAACAGCTATAGTACCCCCTTTTCCTCTTTCAAACAATGGCAATCACAAAACATGTAAAAACCTATTAGCTGCTTTCATAATGTTATTGTATTTAATCCTGAGAAATCTATCAAACAGGTACCATTATTCCCTTTTGCACCAGTGAAGAGAGTGAGGTCAGAGGCGCGAAAGAACTCAACAGAGAAGACAAGGACCGGCAGCAGGGGGACCAGGAATGGAAGGATGGCATCACAGCAGCCCCTCTGAGCCCACAGCTCTGGAAGTGCAGCCCCACCAAGTGCATTGCCGGCTGCAGCCTGGGCTGCACCGCAACCACGGCCAGCCTCCAATGGCGGGCTGTTTGAAACCCGTTCCTCAGAGTTAGTGAGCAATCCAGACACGGTCTTCTGTGGCCCTGAACGCCTGCAGCTGAGTTGCTGGCCTGACGGTGCTTTTGGTTGAACAGCAACAGCTTAGAATGCAAAAGCCCTTGCCTTTGATGCGGTGGAAGCTGCTACCTGTTTTTCACTGCACCAAGGCCTCCAAGACCTCAGATTTTCTTTCCATGTAATATGCTGCCCCACGTCTTGCAGAGTCTCTTGGAACTTTCTTTTCGATCGAGTTCAGCTCATTTCACACCTGGGTGTCATTTGAGAGCACACCACGTGACTGACCCCATGCTTGACCCTGGGGGTGCTGTCTCCTTGCTAACTTTTGACCCTGCTTCATGGATTCACCGCAAGAAACTTCTCCCTGGGATTCTTGCTCCTTTCTAATGAACTCAAATGCTATTCTGAACAGTGATCTCTCCGACCTCTCATGCGTTACGTTAGTGGTCTCCATCTTTGCCAACATTAGAATCACCTGAAGAGCATGAAAAAAATCTCTGGTGTTCAGGCCACACCTTCTGCCAATTAAAGCAGACTCTCTGGAGGAATCTCCGGAGGGATCCAGGATCAGTATTTTTTAAGCTTCACCAGTGATCGCAATAGGCAAACAGGTTTGTGAGGCAGCAAATCACCTGCCTCCTTCAGCTGTCCTCCAGCTGCTATTGTTACCCCTCCCAATTACGTTCTTCACTTTAAGTTAAAATCCCTCTAATAATCTTCCCTCACCTACATAGCCACTTTTCAAAAATAGCTTTTGTTTTTATTCTGAAAAAGCCCCATGTATATTGTACAATTGTTAGCCTTGCAAATGCGGCCAAGCAGAGGGAAGAAGATACTAATCACCAGTCATCTCACTGGGAGGCAGTAACTCCTGCTAGTGGTTTCGTGAAGATACACCCCCATCTTTTCCTTCTATCTATTCTGTGCATGTGTGTTTTATTGTATAGACGTTCTTGTAGCCTGCTTTTCTCCCCTAAACATCCTTTCACTTGAACTTCTCAACCTCTTGCCTTTTCCTCCTCTGTCCTGACCTCCGTAGCTTTCATAAGTCTGTCTTTGTTGAGCTTTTCCACCTGGCCTTCTGCTGTGAATTCTGAAGCCTCTTTTTTATCCTAATGGACTATTCCGTTCAGAAGCACTAAACATGCTCCTTCTGGAGCCACTGCCTTTCCAAATGGCTCTACCATCTGGCTGCCCAACTGGTCAAGCCAGACGTACCTGAGGTCATCCTAGATCCCTTGGCCGTCGCATACTTCATTTCTAACCAATTATCAAAGCACGCCCGTTGTGCCTCTTTTTTTTTTTTTTGAATCTGTACACATCTCTGTATCTCACGGCTGCAACTTCCTTCCATCGAGACCACTCTCGTCTTTGCCACAGCCTCCTAAATGGTCTCCTTCCCCTGCTTCTCCCTAATCTACTCCCCACACAATCTGAGTGATTTCAGAAAGTCATTCCCATTACCTTTAAGGTGGGGTCCACATGCCTTACTAAGGCTTTCAAAGCCTATGGGATCAGCACCTGTTTAACTCCTGTCTCCCCAAACCTCCTCCTACAACCCCACACATTCCTGGTTCAGGAACACGGAACTGCATCCGTCTTTCCCTAAAACATGCTTCCCATTCCTTCTTTCTGATGGATGCCTATTCATCTTGCAGGTCTCACAGGGTTTCTCACTTCCCTGGAGGAGTTTCCTCTGACTCCCTAAATCTGGATTAGAGGCCCTCTTTATGCCCCCCTAATATCCTGTACCCCTGCTACCAAAGCCCATAATCACAGTGAGTTGCAGTCATCTCTGTGCTTGTCTGTATTTCCCTCCAGACTGGGATGAGGGGCCACATCTGTTTCGCACATCACTCTGTCCCCAGCATCTAGTAACAAATACGTAAAACATTTGTTGAATGGACAATGAATGATTGCATCCCTTCATACGATATCCTGTAATCAATCTTTAAGCACCGAAGGGGGTCTCTTCCGGATTGTGATCTCAGCTGCTACTTAGAACATGAGCGGAGGCTGGGTGATGTTTTTCTCTGTGCTGCAAGGGGAACCCTGGCAAAAGGGATGGCTTTTTCCTGTCCTGTTGACCCGTCTTCCAGTCTTTCTCTGCTTCATACCCTTTACGATTTTCTTTTTTCTCCTCTTCCTGGCTTCCTCCTGCTTTGCAACCTCAAGCAACCTTTGCAATTTCAAGTCAAATTAGCCAAGTTGAATTTTGTATGAGCTTAGTTTTATTTTTCACAGCGGAAGCTCCTTACCTCCTCATTAATAAGAGACACCATTGTAACCCAAAGCTCTGTAGCTTTTCAAGTAAAATCATGAATATCTGATGACTATCTGACGTTAGCTTGTTGCTGATACCAGCATCTTCAGCACGTCAGCCGTGGGAAAAACAAAAGGAGTTGGCAAAAGTAGAGATAAAATTGTATGATTTTTAGTCTTTCAAGGAGTTTGGGCTCCTTCTTCAAAATGTTGTGCATCTTTAGTGCCTCTGAATTAGCTACATGACACCATCTGGGGATGAGTTTTTACAGAATATTAGGCATGCGTAATTTGGGGGCCCCTTTAAAAAAAAAGAATACAAAATTATAAATATACTACTTATAAGCCTTGAAAAGTGCTTGTGCAGGTTGGAGGCCCCTGAAAACCATCCTTCAGGAGGTAAGCCTGCTGTCTTCAGTGTTAATTTTTTATAACTGGAGAACTGAGGCCCAGAGTAATAGGTCCATCAGTGAATTGGCTTGAGGAATGACAGCTGACCTACCTGTTCCCACTGGAGGACCTGCTGCTTGCTATGGAGCTAGATGGACTTTAAAAATTAGCTAAATCCTCCATTCCGTTCACACAGGCCATGCTAGAAGGATAACAAAAATAGGCAGGTAAAAAAAAAATTTTTTTTTTTTCAGTGAATTCCAAGGTTCTGCATGAGCAAAGGGCTTCTTGGTCTGCTGGGAAGAGCTCTGGGCTGGGAGGTGGGAAAGCCCATTCCGTAGGGTCTTGTTCACACTGGTAAGTACTTAACAAAAATTGACCTGCTCATGCTGATTCTGAAACTGATTAATCTTGAGTCAGTTAATAAGCTTCTATTCCATGTTAACAGAAAAATAAGCAGATCCTGAACTTGGTAGAGTTGAGCAATGTAGACACCCAGCCAGTTTTCTAAAAACAGGGAAGCAAGAGCGGCATACCACTTGACCATCCAGTTGCTGTGAGGCCGTACAGGGGTGGAAGGACTCCTCGGAACCCCCTCCCAGCCCGGAAGCCATCCCGAGGCTGAGGTCAAGTGCCTGGATTCCCTTTGTCTGCCTCACTTCCCGAAGACACCATCAGTCTGTATCTGTTAGTGACTTCAGTTTTGCCTCCCGACTCTCTCATGGATCACTCTTGCCCACTCAGAGCCCGAGTCTGTCCTGCAAGCTGCCACTTGTCCAGGACTGTGTCTCAGGATCCCCATTTGGGGAGAGTACTGATGGGACTCCAGTTTCCAACTGCGTCATCCTGGTTGTCATCCTGCCCGCAGGAATACTAATGTATTAGGGGGTGGGAGGTGGTCACACAATTTAAAACTCCAGTCCCAGCTGTGTGCTTTGGAGGGCGTCCTTGCTCCAGGTTCCTAGTTTATAAAACTAAGGGCTGAAATTCATACTGTCGAAGGCAGCTCCATAGTTTGCAGATGCTAAGTTAAAGTTGTAATAAAAATGAAGGAGGGGCGCCTGGGTGGCTCAGTCAGTTAAATCTGCCTTCAGCTCAGGTCATGATCCCAGTGTCCCAGGATCGAGCCCCACATTGGGCTCCCTGCTCAGTGGGGAGTCTGCTTCTCCCTCTGACCCTCCCCCCTCTCGTGCTCATTCTCTCAAATAGATAAATAAAATCATTTAGAAAAAAATGAAGGAAATTTGCTCTTTCACCTGTTAGTAGTGCTTTTATTTTTTCGGTTAATGAGGTCATAGATAAGCACAGTCAGTCCATATGCTATACCTGCAGCACTTTTTATTTTAAAGGATGAACTCTGAGACTTGTCAAATTTCGATGAAAAGAGAGAGGGCATGCTGCCTCGACGGCTGGGCCGGAGCCCTGGAGCCAGCATGCACAGGCTGTTTACATTTGGGAGAGACTCATGACAAACAGGAATGTGCTTGGCAACGAACAGGCAAGGTGCGGAGCAAGCTCCGTGGGGAGCGAATTTGTCGCGCCGCCCTCTCTGCGGCGCGGGGGTATAGGCCAGTTCCGGGGACTCGGGGCAGGAACTAGAGAGGAGCAGGTAGGGCTAGAACTGAAGGCAGGAGGTTCATCTGGGAAAAACTCACTGAGGCCTTGAGGCAGATCCATGGGGCATTTTACAGGGCGCTGGCCCCTCACCTATGATGGGGAGGCCAGGGGTGGCATACGATGGTGCTCAATAAAGGGCAGATTCCCTCCTTTCTTAGTGATTGTGAGGTAAACCTAGAGCATGACTCATGTGAGTCAGCTCCGTCCCTTTGCCCACCTACCGCCAGGCCTTAGGTGCCTGGCATCACTCAGGCGGTGCCACAGTGGCTTCCCTGTGGGCACCCCAGGCTCAGTGACCTCCAGAGTCAATGTTAGTCAGGCTATTGTTGGGCTAGTTGTGTTTGCTAAAGCTCTTTAAAACAATTTGTACAATCGCAGGCTTGTCGCACACTGTATTCATGGCTCTGAAAGGGGCTCTTGTGCAGGCAAACCCCCCAAAAGGCCCGGGACAGGGGGTGGGGTCATTCCCTGATTTTCCCAGTCTGGCTGCCAGCCCTGTGGCTGCAGCTGGCACTGGAGCGAGGCTAGGCCTGCACGGACCCTGAGCAAGCTGAACAACACTGTCCTTCACTGGGGTCCATGTTGGCATTGGTCATGGAGAACAAATGGGGAATTGTCTTGAGGCTTCCTTGTGCTCTGCTGAGGGTTAATAATGGACTCCTTGGGGAGGCAGAAAGGCAAGAACCAGAAGGGCCCAGTTGCTGCAAACCCAGGTGCTTGTCTGTATAGAAACCCTCTTCCTAAGTTGGCCAGCTCAGCGGCCTGCATGCCTGTCTCGGGCTCTGCGACTGGGCAGGGGAGGGAGGAACCCAGGCTGGGCTCTGCTCTCTATACCTGGGCACAGCTGGGAGTATCAGTATTGGTTATCTGGGCATTTTTGTGCCAAATGCCATGCCCAGCGCCATGCTTATCTTCATAGCAACTGACCCCAGGAGACAGAGGCTTCCTGCAGCAGTGCCCCCAAGTTTAGAGATGAGGGAGCAGGTGCAGACAGGCCATGTCCAAGGCTACATGGCCAGTTAAGTATAGGGCCAGGATGTGAACCCAGGTCTGTCTAACTTAAATTGGAGCTCTTCACCCTGATGGGACTCAGCAGATGGATATGCTGTGTTCCTGTGAGCAAACTGCTTCTCTCTGAGTTACAAGTGGGCCATCTGTAAAGGGGGGCTAATATACCCCCTCTTGGGAATTAGATGAGTATGAACAGAGCCCAGCTCTGGTCTTGGCACACAGTAGGAGCTAAATTTGATTATTTGTCCTTCCTTTAGACGTGGGGTACTCTCACCGGAGTCCGAGACAGGCATGAGAGAGGTTGTGGTCAGTTCCAGCTTCCCTTTCAGTCCCAGAGCATGTAACAGTGGGAGTGTCTGGGTGCCCATCAGGTCAGCCTTGGAGGATCTGTGAGGCGGCACAGTGATCTTGGCCCAACTGCCTCCTGCCCACTCTTCCCTGGCAAGTGGACATCTTAAGCTGGCATTTCCTGCTGGGTTGGAACAGTGCCCCCAACACTAGGAAGCTACAGAGCAGTGCTCCCACCTGCCCAAGATGCCCATCCTTTCCCTGGACTTGCTCTTCCTCTGGTCAAAATCCTGGCTCTTGATCCCCTTTTCTTCTCCTCCCCCCACCTTGGCCCCCTTCCCCAGAACTCTGACAGATAGTGTAATAGGCAAAAATAAAATAAAATAAAATAAAATAAAATAAAATAAAATAAAATAAAATAAAATAAAAGGTCCCTCAAAGATATCCACATTCTAATCCTGGAACCTGTGAATATCATCTTGTATGGCAAAAAAAGAACTTTACAGATGTGATTAAGCATCTGGAGATGGGGAGATTATCTGAGGAGGTCTTAAATACAATCACAAGAGTCCCTGTAAGAGAGACGCAGAGGGAGATGTCACACACAGAGGGAAGAGAAGGCAGTATGAAGATGGAGGCAGCAACTGAAGTGATGTGGCCACAAGCCAACAATGCTGGCAGCATCTAGCAGCTGGAAGAATCAAAGAACAGATTCTTCCTAGAGTCTCTGGAGAGAGTGTGGCCTGGCTGACACCCTGAGTGAGACCCAGTGATACTGATTTTCAAATCCAGCCTCCAGATTTGTGAGAGAATAAATACCTGGGTTTTATTTTTTTTAGTTTCTTAAAATTCTGTTAAAATATATATAACATGAAATTTATTATTTTAACTGCTCTTAAGGGTGTGGTGTGGCATTAAGGACATTCACATTGTTGTGCATTATGTTTATTCATCTCTGGACTGTTTCATCACTCCAAACCAAAAGTCCATACCACTTAAACAGTAACTCCCTCTCCTCCTGTCCCACAGCCCCTGGCAAACACCTTTGTGCTTTCTGCCTCTGTGAATCTGACTACTTTGACTACTTTGGGTACTTCATATAAGTGATTTATTTTACTTAGTATAACGCCTTCAAGTTTCAACCATGTCATAGCATGTATCGGAATTTTCTCCCTTTCTAAGGCTGAATAATATTCAATTGCACATATACACATTTTATCCATTCACCCATCAGTGGACACTTGTGTTGTTTCTACCGTTTGACAATTGTAAATAATGCTGCAAACTTCTGCTGTTTTCAGCCAAGTCTGTAGTAATTTGTTACAGCAGCCATACAAAACTAATACATCGGTAATTTGATCCCTGGCATTCCCATTTTCCTCTCTATAGGTCAAATAGTAAACCAGTGTTTCTTAAGGTGTGGACAGCTGATCCCCTGCATCAAAATCACCTGGAGGAAGGGGAGAGATGAGACACTTTTTTTATTTTTTTTTATTTTTTAAAGATTTTATTTATTTATTCGACAGAGATAGAGACAGCCTCAGTGAGAGAGGGAACACAAGCAGGGGGAGTGGGAGAGGAAGAAGCAGGCTCATAGCAGAGGAGCCTGATGTGGGGCTTGATCCCACAACGCCGGGATCACGCCCTGAGCCGAAGGCAGACGCTTAACCGCTGTGCCACCCAGGCGCCCCGAGACACTTTTTTTAAAACATATGGATTCCTAGGTTCTACCTCGTATCTTCAGAATCAGACTCTGACAGGATAGGACCAGGGAAGCTGTATTTTTAACCTGTGCATCAGAAGATTTTTATTTATTTACTATTTTTTTAGAGAGACAGAGAAAGAGAGAGAGTACGAGTGGGGGATGGGTGGGGAGGGGCAGAGGGAGAGGGAGAGGGAGAGAAAGAGAATCCCAAGCAGGCTCTATGCCCAGCGCAGAGCTGGATGCAGGGCTCAATCTCATGACCCTGAAATCATGACCTGAGCCGAAATCAAAAGTGAATACTTAACGGACTGAGCCACCCAGGCACCCCCAAAGATTTTTATATACACTAACGCTTGGGAACTAGCTTAATGGGTCACTTCTTCCAAATACAATGTTTGATTATATGTGTCTTCTAGATATACTCCCTTAACCTGAAGGAATGACCTTACCGGTGGGGGGCGGGGGTCAGGCATAGAGGTAAGACACACCTCTCTGAAGTGTCAAATCACACGGCAGGTAGAGTGGACAGATGACAGAAAACACTTGTTATGTCAGAAGTTGAATGCAAGTTTTCTTTTTTTGGTCTGGGAGGAAGAATTGTCCTTAGTGAGAAGAACTGTGGTTCTGTAGTTCCTCACAACTACAGGAGCCTCCCGTGCTAAGAGATGAGATCCCTGGGCCCGAGATGGGTGGGTAAGGATGAAACTAAAGAAGGCTAAAAAGCTCCTGGAAGTCAAGGAAAGTTTTGTTAGCACCCTGGAGGGGGAAGAGATGAGAGGATAGAAGAATAGACTCACAGGAGATGGCCCAGTGGTCTAGAGGGAGCTCTTAGGACAGCAGGGGGCACAGCATCATGGCACAAGGTTGGGGCACATGAGAGACAGAACCAGAGAAGAAAGCCCTGCTAGTGAGCAGAAGCCACCAAAAATAAGGAACAGTGATGTCTGAGAGTGAATTTACTTCCTACTTTGTGCTATAATTACGCTCTTTGGCCACAAAACCTTCAGTAAAATCTGTTGCATGAAGCTGTGTACAAAGAACTTTCCAGGAAAGGAGGACAAGAGGTTTTGAGCCATGCCAGGACACCTTAATAAAGGAGAGAGTGGGCACAACAGGAGTTGAGGTGACAGTGAGGAAGTAGCTGGTAGCAAGGAATAGCCAGAAGAATGTGAGCCCCTGATCCTGGAAATTCACACACAGTTTAGGGGGTGCCAGACTATCTGCAGTACGTGGGATGGAGGATTTCCTAATCCACTTCATTTGGTATTGGTGAGTCTCTGATAGAAGGTGTGTGTGTGTGTGTGTGTGTGTGTAAAACAGAAGATTCATCAAATTATTGGAAGGCTGATAAAAGATATTCTGATAGAGATTAATAAATATACAAACTTCTCTTTTTGATATTTTTCCTTCATTCTCCTAGGCCAAATGCTCAAGTATGTGGAATTTAAATAATTGTTTTTAAGTCAAATCAATTTTGGAACGGAGGGAGTTAGAGGTTTATGGACTCCCTTGGTCGTCAGTGATTGCTGATTAATGATGCTGGAGTCTGTAATTATACCGCTGTCAGGAGGCTGAGTGTCCTCGATAAATCCAGGCTCATCTGCCTTCCCAAGACGCTGGCAGAGGAGTGTTTTGATTTATCCCCCAATTGGCACATATTCTCTTTACTGTACCTTAGAGAATGCTCAACTACTAAATGGTTTGAGAGGTCAATTTTCATCTTGCTTGTATTGAGAAACCTAGAATTTAAGTGTCCTTGCCCACAACCTTGAGGACATAAATTGGACTTCTCTTCTTATTGCTTTTCAGTTCATTTTTCTCTCCCTAACTAACACCTTTCATTCAAAAAACTGGGTGTGGTAAATTGCAAAAATGGCAACAACTCGCCATTCCTCTCGAATCCATGCCTTCTGAAATGTGACTTTCCCATTCTTCCCATTAAGAGCTGGAATGATGGAATCTGTTTTTCTTCCCTTTGAGTCTGAGTTGGTTTTGTGACTTGCTTTGGCTGACAGAATGTGGTAGAAGGGACACTGTGTCAGTCTTAAGGCTGGACCTCAAGAGGTCTTTCACTCTTCCATTCTGAGAACCCTTCCAGCTGCCATGTGAATAAACTTTGGCTCAGCTGCTGCTTGATGAAAGACACATGTCCATCACCCTGTCCCACCACCCCCTATCCTCAGGTCAGGGCCTATGCGACCTGCAGCTAGCGCCAGCCCACGCCAGAAAAACCACCCAACTGGGCCTAGTTTAAACAGCCTAACTGCTGAATCATGAACTAAATAATGATTGCTTTAATTTGGTTTGCTATGCAGCATTATGAGGGCAATAAATAGCCAATACACTGAGTACCAACTGTACACTAGGAGTCTGGACCACACAGAATGAGACACGTAGAGATGAGTAAGACAGAGTTCTTACTTTTGAGGGGCTCACAGCCTAGTGGGGCAAAGAAGCTGACATATACTTGCAATAGGAAATGACAAGGGGACAAATATTTACTGAGTACCATCGATATGCTAGGCATGGTGCTAGGCATGTTCCTACGTTATCATCTCACTAGTTTTTGCTGCAAGCCTATGAAGCTGACACTATTATTAACCCATTTTAGAGATAAGAATACTGAGACTTACAGAAGTTAAGTCAGGTCCTGACTCCAAAGCCCATGCTTTTCTTGACAGCTTCCGATGCCCCTCTACAACACAGATATTAATCTTACAATATCAGACAAAGGGGAAGCTGGTGCTTGAGGGAAGGAGGCAAAACCTCACTGGGACCCGGCTATTGGAGGAGACTGGGAGCCCAAGGTCACAGGCCACTGAATCAGCCTAGGGGTGAACTATTGTAATGATGACCTGGAGAAGCCTGATAGCATGCTTTCGGGCGGGGGGCCTGCTGGGGAGCCTGGAAATGTCTTCAGCTCATTTCCATAGGCTAAGAAGGCAAGACATAACATGGGGAAGGCAGGGGTGCGTGGGGACAGGAAAGATTGTGTTTGCTCTCTTCATCAGAAAGCATTTCTGCATTCCTCTGCTGCAGAGTATTCAACGTCAGACAACGCCTGATTGGCAATTTCTGCATGGAATGGATTTTTAAAAAACACATCATTATTGATACGGAAGTCAGCTTTTTCTCCCTGTTGCCTTTTCTGCAATGCTATTTTCAGATGCTTGTTTTTAAGTGGATTGTCCAGCTTCCTTTCGAGGACTCCTTTGGCTGAAGGGATGGCACACTGTCACTGTGTGTGATGTGCCAGTCCTGGGAGGTTCCTTATCTATTCTCTACTCTAAGTAGCATTTCCTTCTTTCTGTGAAGTATCCATACAGAGGGGTGAGGGACAGACACAGAATGGGTCCTGACATTTGCCTGGGCTGACTCCTTGCAGGTAGCACCCAGGTCTGCTATACTTATTGTTCTCTTGCTACAAGTGGAAGTCGCCACAGTAAAAACAGCTAATATGTATTGAACACTATGTATGTACCAGGCATTGTTGTGTTAATTCATAGTAACAAAACCATTATTACTGTCCTACTTTTACAGTAGAGGAAAAAAGCAGGGGAAAACAGCTGTGTTCAAGGTCCTGGAGCTGGGAAGGAGCAGGAAATGGATTTGATCCAGGCCATGTGGTTCTGAAGCCCATGGTCTTAAACTCTGCTCCAATTGCATAGAAATGAAATCCCAGGGGCAATGGTCTGGGAGAAGTGGGTCTGGGAGGTGGGTGGGGATCTTTCATTTTTTACTTTATACACTTCTGCAATTGATTGAGGTGAATATGTAATAATAGTGCAAATTTGAGGAAAAAGAAGAAAAATAAAAAATACCCCAAAATATTTTTGAAAAATCATGCAATGTTAGAGCTGAAAGTAACCCCGGAGATCTAGCTCAAAGAGGGAATTGTCTTTTTTTTTTTAATTAAGATTTTATTTATTTATCTTAGAGAGAGAGAAAGCCTGGGCTCACACTTGCGGGTTGGGGGTGCAGAACAAGAGGGGGAAAGTCTTAAGCAGATTCCCCAAAGAGGACGCTGAGATCATGACCTGAGTCGAAACCAACAGTCTGACAGTTAACCGACTGTGCCCCCCAAAGAGGAAATTGTCTTGAAGGTGAAGCTATCCCAGGCCACACAGTTAAGTGCTGATGACAGAATCTGGAGGAGAACCTGGCTGTCTTACTGTGTTTGTTTCTTCCTTTCAGCTCCTCCTACAGGACTGTTATTTAGGCCAGGGTCCCCTGAGGGTGGAGCTGTCGTCTCAGGTGAACTTGCCCTGCTATTTCACTTCACCTTCCACACTTAGCATAATATCCTCAAGGTCCATCCATGTTGCTGCAAATGGCAGAATTTCCTTCTTTCTGGTGGTGGAATGATACTCTATTGTGTACATATGCCACATCTTCTTTATCTATTCATGATGATCCCTTAGCTTTCTTCCATGTCTTGGCTACTATGAATAATGCAGCAGTGAACACAGGGGTACAGATATCTCTTTGATATTCTGTTTTCATTTCCTTTGGATATATATGCAGTAGTAGGATTGCTGGATCACAGAGTAGTTCTATTTTTAGGTTTTTTTTTCCATGGTACCATGTTACCTCCATATTGTTTTCCATGGTACCTGAACCAGTTTACATTCCCACAACAGTGCACAAGGGTTTCCTTTTCTCCACATTCTTGCCAACACTTGTTATCTCTTATCTTCTCCATTATAGCCACTCTAACAAGTGTAAGTCAGAGAAAGACAAATACTGTATGATATCACTTATATGTGGCAAAGCCAAGCTTGTAAACAAAGAGAAGAAAATAGTGGTTATCAAGTTCTGGGAAGTGACGAATAGGAGAGAAGTTGTTTAAGGGTACAGACTGGCAACTAATAGACAAATAATCCTGGAGAGCTAGTGCAGAGTATAGTGAATATAAATAATCATATATTAGAATCATCAAACTCACTAAGGCACTAGGTATTATTACCACTACAAAAAAGAATTATGTGATGTGATAGAGGTGCTAATTATTGTTACAATGACAATCATATTCCATAAATGTAGTAAATTGGGGAGCCTGGGTGGCTCAGTTATTAAGCGTCTGCATTCAGCTCAGGGCGTGATCCCAGCGTTCTGGGATCGAGCCCCGGATCGGGCTCCTCCGCTGGGAGTCTGCTTCTTCCTCTCCCACTCCCCCTGCTTGTGTTCCCTCTCTCGATGGCTGTCTCTCTCTCTCTGTCAAATAAATAATAAAATCTTTTTTAAAAAATGTAGTAAATCAACATGTTGTACACCCTAAATTTACACAGTGTTTTGTATCAGATATATTTCAATTAAAAAAAATAAAGTATACCCCTCCCTCACTCTCACCATCTCCTCCCGGCCTGCCTCAAGTACTTGGGGCTCCCCTGTTAGCTCCAGGCTGACCACAGTGGCTGTTCTGGGCCCTGCTTGGGCCTACTGTTCAGACATGTTCCATATTTTTCTGGTGTCCCTACCAATCAAATCTGCCTCGTGTCCACATCGGCTTCCTTGAGCCTATCTGGTCAAACTGGAAAAACGAATTCAAGTTAAAGAGTTAATGAGTGACACTATTCTCCCCCCTCACATTGTATAGCTGGATTTTTACAGCAGTCGTCAATGACTTGAAGCAAAGGATTTTTAGAGCCATTGCAGCTGCCAGGCCTGGAGAGTGAAGAATCTATTTAAGAATGTAATGCCTCAGTTAATGTCCCTAGCAGCAAGAAGAATTACGAAGTAGAAAGGAAGAACTAATTGCAGGCAACAGTAAATTCTGTTCTCTGGCAAGGCCAGTCAGAGACAATTGATGTCAACCCCAAAGTCCCTTGTCCTTTCTCATCTCTTCCCCCACTGAAGAACTGCTCTCCTCTCTGACCATTTACAGAGAAAAAGAGAACTGTGACATCACCATAGAGAAAAACAAATATCAAGGACTTCAGACAGGAGCTCTTTTCTGGGACAAATGTTTAGTTTTTATAGCATCATCCAGTGTCTCACTTTATTTGATGATTTTGCCCTTGTGCTGAACCGTCTTCAAAATAAGAGAGTGGTCATTTCCTCCTCCTGATTCCCTGAAGGCAATGTGGCAGACAAATCACTATTGTGTTGTTCTGGGATCACGGGGCATGCTGCTTGGATGTTATGTTTACCGGGAACATTTCTTCTCTGTAAATGCCTTCTGAAGCCCAGGCCACTTCCTGTCTTGAGTCGCACGGTAGGCTGTGGTGGTCCAAGAGGAAGTGAGGGTCAGGGAGCAATTTTGATCCTCATCCTGTATTTAGGATTCTAGCTTCCCCTCACCTCCCCAGAGGTTTTGTTCTGGAAAACAGCACTTGTTTTCCATGGAACAAAGGTTTCTGGAAAGCAGGAAGGCCATCCTGGCAAAGCCCTGTGTGGAGCAAGAGCAGGAGCAAGGTTCTAGATGCTCCATGGGTGTGCTTCTGCTAGGGGGGCCTGAAGGAGGCCCAGCTAGGATTCAGGGCACAGGATGCCAAAGGGCAGGCCCAGGAGGTCAGACTGCACCCATGCCTGGCAGGACAGGGGTCCATTCAGGAAGTGCGCAGGGCCTCAGTAATTATGAAGGACCTTTGCAATCCAAAGGCGACAGATCTAGATCTGGTTCTTCCAGGAACACACTTACATTTCTTTGGGTCTCTGTCACCTAAGAAATAGGGATAGTAACACTTTCCCCTCTTACCTTGCAGAGGTCGTATACAGACAAAAATAAATTAACAGGTAAATAAAAGAGAGTAAAAGCAAAGGTTACTAGTGTTGGGCAAATGCAAAAGATTACTATGCTCCCTCTACCACTCTACTGTGCGTGTTCTATCAAGACAGAATGTCCACCGTTCTGGAGACGAGGGAGGACAGCTCGTAAAGTAAGATGCCAGTCCCTCCCTTGTGGAGCCTGGGTCCTGAGATAACTCCCTGGATTACATGTGGGGCTCAGTATTTCCAAAGTGGATGCTATTAGAAGATATCATTAGATATTCTCAGAAAACATGTTTTATGCTCAAATTAATTTGGGAAACACTGGATTAAAAAATTAAGCATATTTGTTACTGCAGATTTTCTCAGAGACTTTAGTAAGCTAATTGCACTGAGAGTCCCAAAGGGAGGGTCATAAAATGAAGACTTTCCCAGATGTTTTTGATCACAAAGGAATATTATTCTATGGCACAACTATTAATGAGTCTCAGAACAGAATGGTAAATGCTGATGTTCACTCTTCTGCCTTTGGCTATACAAATTTCTATAGTCCATTGATTTTGACTAAATAAGATTATGCTGTTCTTGATATCAACTTCATTTAAAAAACATGGCTAAAATTCATTCTCTCAAGCTTCTACTTCTGGGGAGATGGACATACTTTTCCCTATTTCTTCTGCTAACTACAACAAAAAACATGGATATTACATACAAACCAAACATAAGAAGACTTTGAAAGGTGGAGAAAAGAAGGCAGACAGGCTAGAGAAATTAGGACTCGAGGAAAGACACAATGATGAGCTCCCTGAGTTTTCTTTTTGCCTCAAATATCCAAGATTTGGGGCTGAAGAAATTCAAAACAGCAAGAAGCACAGGCAAAAGGAGTTCCCGCACAAGTTTGTTCTCTCTAGCCAAAGGACCAGGAAAGGGGCCTTTTTTTCCCTAAAGATTTTATTTATTTGACAGAGAGAGGGACAGCCAGCAAGAGAGGGAACACAAACAGGGGAAGCAGGAGAGGAAGAAGCAGGCTCCCAGCAGAGGAGCCTGCTGTGGGGCTCGATCCCAGAACGCCGGGATCATGCCCTGAGCCGAAGGCAGACGCTTAACGACTGAGGCCCCAGGAAAGGGGCCTTCTAAGCCAGAAAACTTTTATTTATTTTTTATTTTTTAAAGATTTACTTATTTATTTGAGAGAGAAAGAAGATAGGGCAGGGGGAGGGGCAGAGGAGAGGGAGAGAGAGAATCCTTAAGCAGATTGCCACTGATCCCAGGACCCTGGGATCATGACCTGAGCTGAAACCAAGAGTTGGACTCTCAATCAACTGAGCCACCCAGGTACCCCTACGACAGAAAACTTTTAGACAATAATACCTCTACTCCAGCCAGATACCACAGAAATGGATTGTGTCCCTTCCTCCACCTTTAGTAGTAAAGGGCAAGTGGAGAGCCTAGATTTCCACCTTCATGAGGCTATAATGAGAAGCCCCAATACCCCCACCAAAGTGATATTGGAGAAAGCCAAGTAGGAAGCCAGGACTTTATACCTGTTCGTAATGTTGCACCCTCCTCTCCCACAGTGTTAGTGGAAACCACACAGGGATCCTGGAGTTCTACCCTGACCCAAGAATAATAATGAATCTCCTGTTCCCCCCATCTCCGGGCTGGGTAGTGTCACAGGAGACCTATTGGAGAGTCAGGATTTTCACCGTTGTCCAGGGGCAAAAAGACCATCCCCAACAATTATGTCAATGGAGACCATGTTGGGAGCCAGAATACCCACCCGGCAATAATAAAGAGCCCCATCACTCCTGGGTATCAAGGGAGGCTGAATGGGAAAAGCCTGGAATTGAACCTCCACATGCCAATAATGATGCAGCATGAGTTCCCCCTTCCCCTCTTGTGAAGTGTCAAAGAAAAGGAGCTAAAACAGAAAATAATATAAAAATATCCAAGTTTCAGTTAGAAATCACTCATCATGCCAAAAACCAAGAAGCTCTCACAGTGAATGCAGAAAGACAATTGACAAATGCAACACTGAAATAACAGAGATGTTGGAATTATCTGATGATGATTTTATTTTATTTTTAAGTAATCTCTATACCCAATGTGGGGCTTAAACTCATGACCCTGATATCAAGAGTCACTGAGCCAGCGAGGTGCCCCTGATGATTTTAATGCAATCATGATCAAAATGCTTTACTAAGACATTATGAACATGCTTGAAACAAATGAAAGAATAGAAAGTCCCAGCAAAGAAACAGAAAATATCAGCAATGCAATATAAGAATAATATAATTAATTAATAATATAATACAATATAAATAAAAAACCAAATGGAAATTCAGAACTGAAAAACACAATAACCAAAAACAAAACAAAACAAAACAAAAAAACCCTCAATATATGGGCTCAACAGCACAACAAAAGCAACAGAAGAAAGAGCCAAAAATATAAAACTACAGATTCCAGAAGCTGAGGGAAATACAAATAAGATAAACTCAAATAAATCCACATCAAGACATATAATAATCAAATTTCTAAAAGCCAAAGACAAATAAAAAAATCTTCAAAGTAACCGGAGAAAAACAATACCATACCTATAGGAAAAAACTTCTTTGAAGGATAGTGGATTTCTCACCAGAAACAATGGAGGCCAGAAGGAGTCAGCATGATTAAAGCTCTGAAAGCAAAGAATTAGCATTAAGGTTAATGTTCTATAGCCAGTAAAAATATTCTTCAGAAATGAAGGGAAAGTCAAGATATTCTGAGGTGAAGGGAAACCAACAGAATTTGTTGTGAGCAGACCTATCCTAAAAGAATGGCTAAAGGAAGTTCTCTAAACAGAAAAGAAATGAAAAAAGAAGGAATTTTTTAATATCAGAAAAGAATACGGTAAGCAAAAATACAGGTAATTACAATAGTTCTTATATCTCCTCTTGAGTTTTCTAAATTACAATATGAAAAAATTAGTATGTCTAACGTGGTTCTCAATGTATGTAGAGGAAATAGACTGGAGAACTCACCAAGGCTCTTTGAGGCCGTGTCCGTACACCTGGGCAAAAGGGTTTTGTACGTTACACATACATACCCCTCAGTCATTCAGGACCTGGTGCTTTGCTGGGACAGCCTAGACCCAACTAGGTCTCCTCAACAACTGCTATCCACATCAATACCGCTCAGGCCCTACAGAGAAGCGTCTCCACACCTCTTGCACTATGAACTTCAAACTTAACACGGTTACAGAAGGCCTGGAAAGTACAGGTAGAACTGTGGCCTGGGTCAGAGGCAGATCTTGTTTCAGAGTGCAGGGAGAATTTCAGTAGTGAAAATGCTCAGGAAAAAGAAAAGTTATAAAACTGTGTCAAATCTTCATCCTCAGGTAGTGTAAATGCAGGACACTGTCCTATCACAAAATATCACATCTTGCGGCAGGCACCCATTGGTTGTTTCTCTTCAAGTTCTTCCCCCGCCCCACTGTGGGTCTGCACTTTATTCTGGAAGGATCAGAGTCTAGCACAAGTATGGTTCTGAAAAGAAGGAATGAAGGGATATCGTTTCAGGGGCAGAAGTTCAGTCTGCAAATCTGATTGTACACATTTTATAGAAGGAGAGATGGCCTGAAATCTAGATCCAGCCCTGCTGTAGTCCGTTTGGGCTGCTATAACAAAATGCTATAGACTGGCTGGCTTATAAACGAATTTATTTCTCACAGGTCTGAGGCTGCGAAGTCTAAGACTAAGGTGTTGGCAGATTCAGTGACTGTTGAGGGCCCATTTCCTGGTCTTAGATGGTCATCTTTCTGCTGTATGTTTACATGGCAGAATGGTTAAGGGAGTTCTTTGGTGTCTCTTTCATAAGGGCAGTAATCTCATTCATGAGGACTCAAGACTCATGACCTAACTGTCTCCCAATTCCCCCTCGTGATACCCTCACATTGGGGATTAGGTTCCAACAATTTTTGGGAAAACACAAATATTCAGTCTATGGCACACCCTACACTCAACTTTCTTCTAAATTATTGTCTAGTCTCTTGAACTATTCATTTGTATTTTTCCTCCTTTTTGTTTCTCTGGGCTGCATTTTGGGTAATTTGTTTAGAAGTACTGTCCAGTTCAGTAATTCATACCTTAGCTCCAGTGACCTACTTAACCTTTCAATTGACATTGTTTAAATTATATTACTTTTCATTTCTAGGAAATTTACTTGGGTCTTAGAAAACATAAGCTGTCATTTTTTAAAGCATCTTGCTCTGTGGATATTTAAACATTATTTTATTTCTTTAATTATATTAAATATTTATTTGGCATTTTTTATCTGATGATGTCAACATTTGATGCATTTTTATACCTGTTTTTATTATTTGTAGTTTCTGCCTACTCTTATTCAGGGTGGCTTATTTCCTTACATTATGTAATTTAATAATAGTATATAATCCATTTTGAGTTTATTCTTGTGAAGAGTGTAAAGCCTGTGTCTAGATTCATTTTTTTGCATGTGGATGCCCTGACATTCCAGCACCATTTGAAAGACAATCTTTGCTCCATTGTATTGCCCTTGCTCCTTCGTCAAAGATCAGTTGACTGCCTTTATGTGGGTTTATTTCTGGGAAAGCTCTCTGTTCTGTTCCATGAATCTATTTGTCTGTTTCTTCTTGAATATCACACTGTCTTGATTACTGTAGCTTTACAGTGAGTCTTGAAGTTGGGTGGTATCAGGCTTCTGACTTTGTTCTTCTCTTTTAATACTGGCTGCAACGCCTGGGTGGCTCAGTTGGTTGAGTGTCTTGACTCTAGATTTCAGCTCATGTCATGATCTCAGGGTCATGGGATTGAGTCACTTGTAGGGCTCCACACCTGGCAGGGAGTCTGCTTGGGATTCTTTCTTTCCCTCTCCCTCTGCCCATCCTCCCCACCCACCCCCCTCCCATGCTGTCTCAAATGAATAAATACATCTTTAAAAAAATATTAGTTGGCTATACTGGTTCCTTTGCTTCTCCATAAAAACTTTAGTCTGTTGATATCCACAAAATGACTAACTGGGATTTTGAATAGGATTGCACTGAATTTGTAGATCAAGTTGGGAAGAACTGGCATTTGACAATATTGAGTATTCCTAACCATGAACATGGAATTTCCCTCCACTTTAGGTTTCTGATATCTTTCAACAGAGTTTTGTAGTTTTCCTTATAAAGATATTTTACATATTTTGTTCAATTTACACTTAAGTATTTCATTTTCTTGAGGCCCCAATGTAAATGGCAATGTGTTTTTAATTTCAAATTCCATTTGTTTATTGCTTGTATAAAGTAAAGCAAATGCTTTTCTTTATTAACTTTGTAACCTGCAACACTGCTATAAGTTCCAGATTTTTTGTCATTGTTGATTCACATTTTCTACATAGACAAAATGTCATCTTAAAACAAAGAGTTTTATTTCTTCTTTTCCAGTCTGCCTACATTTTATTTCCATTTCTTGTCTTATTTCATTAGCTAGGACTTCCATTATGTTGTTAAAAAGCAGTGGTGAAAGGGGATATCCTTGCCTTGTTCCTGATGTTAGTGGGAAACCTCCAGGTTTCTCACTATCAAGTAAGTTATAGGTTTTTTGTAGATGTTCTTTATCAGTTTGAGGAAGTTCCCCTCTATTCCTAGTTTGCTGAGATAATTTTATTTTTACAATTCTCAGGATGTCTCTCTTTGGCCAGATAAACAGTGTTTATTCCAAATCCCAAAGGGCTCACTACTCATTGATCATGATATTTAGATGAAATTATATACACACACGCACACACTTTATTTTACTGTGGTAAAAAACCATAACTTGAAATTTACTATCTTAACTATTTTTAACTGTATGGTACAATATATGATTAGCATATTATTAATATACATATTAACATCATATATGTAGCTAACATATTATTGTAGTATTAAATATATTTAATATAACACAGTTTTGTAAAACAGATCCCCAGAACTTTTTCATCTTGTAAATTTGAAACTCTATACCTATTAAACAACAACTTTTCCTTTCTTCCTCCCTCTAACCCCTGGTAACCACCATTCTACTTTCCATTTCCATACATTTGACTACTTTAGCTACGTCATGTAAGTGGATTCACAGTATTTGTTTTACTGTGACTGGCTTATTTCACTTAACATAATGTCCTTCAGGTTCATCCATTTTGTAGTATATGACAGGATTTCTTTTTTTCAAAGGCTCAATAATATTCCATCATATGTATAGACCACATTTTGTTTACCAATTCATCCATCAGTGGACATTTGGATTGTTTCCATCTCTTGGCTATGGTAAATAGTGCCATTATGAACATGAGTGTGCAAATATATCTTCAAGAGCTTGCTTCCAATTCTCTTGGATAAATATCCAGAAGTGTGGTTGCTGGGTCATCTGGCAGTTCTATTTTTATTTTTTGAGGATCCTCCATACTGTTTTCCATAGCAGCTGCACCAATTTACAATCCCACAAATAGTGTACAAGGGTCCCAATTTCTCCACACTCTTGCCAACATTTGTCTTTTTTAATTATTTTTTTAAAATATTTTATTTTTACCAAATCTCTATACCCAACATGAGGCTTGAATTCACAACTCTGAGATCAAGGGTCACATGCTCTACTCACTGAGCCAGCCAGGCACCCCTTGTTTTTTGATAGTAACCATCCTAATGGATGTGAGCTGACATCTCATTGTGGTTTTAATTTACATTTCTCTGATGATTAGCGATGTTGAGCATCTTTTTATATGCTTTTGGCCATTTGTATATCATCTTTGGAGAAGTGTCTCTTCGAGTCTTTTGCCCATTTTTAACTGGGTTATTTGATTTGTTGTTGTTGTCCCTCTAAGTTTTGATACGTGGTTCTTACAATAGTCTGTAGGGAGCAGTGTATTCATAACAGTTGCACATGGTAACTAGGGGACTTTTGCAGTATTAATTTATGTTACTTTAAATTTGTACATATGATGGCCTACAGTTAACATGCATAAAGCATGAAAATGATTATTTTGGTAACTAGGCAGACATGCATCTAGAATTGTGAAGTTTCATTTTTATTGAAATGTGTAGTAAGGTTTAATCAAATTTCAAAAGTGAAATTGATGTCAGCTTTATTTAAATTCTTAGATTTAAAATTTTATATTTATTAATGAGAATTTATATTTTGCCTTTTATAATTTTGAATATATTAGGAGGAAAATATTTTGGAAACATGAAAAGTAATTTATATTTTTGACTTTTACATGCACTTTAGTTTACAGTTTGGTAAAACTATATTCCTACACTTTGAATATACTACACTTTAAAGACAAGTACATTTTATTGAACAATTTTTAATATGACTAGAACACACATTATGTAAAAATACTAATCATAATCACATCATTAATGATTTTGCCAAAATGAAGGCAAGAAAGTATTATACGAAAAAAAACACTTACAATAATGAATTATGTTTGTGTTTATTATTCATCCAAATAATGCTGGCCTCCAGATGTGTGCAATAATTAAAATCAGTCATATCTGATATTTTATAAACTTTTAGTCATATAAAAACCATACCTGTAGGCATGGTTTAAAATTTTTGTTGTTATGAAGAGTATCTCGTTGAGATAAATATATGAAACATTTTATATAACAATATTAGCAGATTTAGATCTTTTAAATGTCTATATATTTAAATGATATGTGGGCCTCCATTTGTATCTCCCTGTGCACTGCCAATGTTAAGGGCAGCCCTGAGCTTTTGTGTCTCTAGTCATGTTCAAGGCGAGCAAACTAATGGCAAGCACTTACTGAGTGCTTATTGTAGGCCAGGCACTATGCGAAGTGCTTACATGCACTATCTCAGCAAATCCTACAGTAACTCATTCTACAGGTGATGAAACTAAGACTCAGTGAGCCATGTGCTTTGCCTGAGGTCACCCTGCTAGTTAGCGGGTGCGTGTGGACTACGTCCTATCCACCCAACTCCAAAATCAGAACTTCTAACCTGAGCCTCATAAACACAAGTTCTTGCAGCGGAAGCAGGTAGTAGCTACTGCCATGGTCACAGCAAGATCCTCAGGATTTCATTTTTCTCTCATTTTAGCCCAAGGTAGAAAAGTTGTTAGCTATGCCTGATGGTTCACCTGGGGACTCTACAGAATAAGGACCCACCCGGTCCTACTCGTCTAGACCCATCTCTTGCTCAGTCTTAGGAGTTTGGCCCAAGGGAGCATCTGTGGCACAGGTGCAGCATGTCGTCTTTATGCTCGGATCTCCCAGAGCTGGTGTCTGTCTTTCCCTCTGTACTCCTTTGTGTCTGGGCTTCAAACCTCCCCAGGGCCAACATAAAAGACCATTTCATCCTCCTCCCATGTGTGAAGAAAAATGAAAAATAGCTCTTCTTGGCTCATTCATATCATGGACCCGCTCAAACCCTGCAGGAGAACAGGACATGGATTATAGATAAGGCTTAAATCCATTTTTGAAGGAATTAGGCGGCTTACAAATGAAGGCAATATCTGTGTTTGCACAATGGCTACCTTGGGGCCCTTATGGCTTTAATGAAATTCTATACATCAAAGCTCTTTAAAAACTTCTGAGTCAAGAACATGCAAACTGACCTCTCCTCCCCTGGGTTCCAGTAACCACAGTGAGAAGTGATAGGCAGTGGGGAGGAATGGGTATCAGTCAGGCCAGGGGACTAGGGCTCCCTGACAGGTGGGTCCTCTCATGTTACTCCCAGGAGCAGGGAGACCCATCCAGCTCTCCACCTTTTCAGGTGTATAGAGACTAAGAAGGAACTGGGCTGATGATCTAAAGTAGCAGTTCCCCAAATGTGTTAAGGGATCCTGGGGCCCTAAAGACCTTCTCAGGGGGTCCACAAGGTCAAAACTATTATCTTCATAATACTAATGTCATTTTCCTTTTTCACTCTTATTCTCTCACCAGTGTACAGTGGCACATTTTGAAGACCACATGCCATGTGATGTCAGAAGAGACTGAATCTAGAAGTAGATATGAGAATATAGCTATATTCTATTAAGCCAGACATTAAAGAGATTTTCAAAAATGTAAAGCAATGCCATTCTTCTTACTAATTTATTTTGTTTTGGAAAATAATAGTTACTCTTCCTAAAATGTGTAATTTATGTTAGCATGCAATGAGTTTGTTTTTAAATAAATTATTAGATATTTAAAAGTTTTCTGAGTTTTTGATTTTTAATATCATAAATATCAATAGATATAACTCACATATACAAGAATACTCTGGGTTTCTCAATTTGTTTTAAGAACATAAAGGGGTCCTGAGACCAAAAAGTTTGAGAACTACTGAAGCTACTGAGTATACAGAAGACCCCTACATCATTTAGAATCAGTACCCATGGTCATATTATATGCCTATTCCCCACAGCTACAGAATAAATAAATGGGTCTAGATTTTAATTAGGCTATCATATATTTAAGGGGACCTTAGAGTCAAGGGAAGATAAATTTTATTTTTAATTTAATTTTTTAAAATTTTTATTTATTTATTTGAGAGAGAGAGAGCGAATGAGAGAGAGAGCACACGTGAGCAGCGGCAGAGGGAGAGGGAGAAGCAGGCTCTCTTGCTGAGCAAGAAGCCCAATGCGGGGCTTGATCCCAGGACACTGGGATCATGACTTGCGCTGAAGGCAG
This sequence comes from Ailuropoda melanoleuca, assembly GCF_002007445.2. Taxonomy (NCBI): domain Eukaryota; kingdom Metazoa; phylum Chordata; class Mammalia; order Carnivora; family Ursidae; genus Ailuropoda; species Ailuropoda melanoleuca. The sequence goes on along the minus strand of NC_048219.1, from coordinate 128,728,616 downwards.
ATGCTTAACCGACTGAGCCACCCAGGTGCCCCTAAGAAGATAAATTTTAATTATAAAAGTACAGAATATGTAAGTGAGGAAAAATAACTTTTATCTACTTTCACATTGCATAGAGTTCTGCTGAATACTGTTTGTAAAATAGGTACCCACTCCCCCAAAGAGAAGGTTCTTTGGTCTAATAAACTTGAGAAATACTGGACTTCTGAATCCAGTGTTTACTACAAAGTTCTTAAAGCTGTCAATACAAGCATTAAAGATATTGTGAATCTCTGAGACACACTATGCTACATTTTCCAGACTCATCTGAGCATAAAACTCTTCTTAGGGACAATTTGTAGAACTAATCTTCCAAGGAATATGGGAAACTTCTCCACTTGGCACAAGGATGAAGTGGTCTCCTGAGTGCTGAGAGAAATCCACCTGCTTGCTTCAGAGAGGGAAGTTAGGGAAGGCCGCACCCTCACTCCAAGGTGAGCAGTAGTGAGTTTGGCCGGGAGGAGGGTGTATGGGCTGGGAAACGTACACCCAAACCGAAGTGAATAATGAATCAAGGGGATAGAGAGATGATTTGGAAGCCCAGGGCAGACCTCAGGGAACAGCAGCAATGGAGGCTTTCTAGAACTATTGGAGAACATGGAATACTGGGGAGGGGAGAGCAGAACTCCCCAGAATGAGGACAGTGACAGAGTGACAGAAACCTATGGCAGGTCTGACCTACCCTACCCACCCAGCTACAGGGCAGGAAGCTGGAATGGAGTTTCCACCTTGGTCCACAAAAGATGGACATCCATGCTCACTCCCCAGAGTGCCAGGGCTGCTCAGAGGAGCAGCTCTCTCAGGCAGAGGGGCAGTTGTTAATCTGATAGGTGAGAGACCGATATTCACTTAGGGAGGTGGCTCTGGAGACAGACACTCTGCCATTGTCACCTGGGTGAATTTCTTAACCTCCCTCTACTGGGCTTCCTCAGTAAATGGAGTCAACAGTAGCACTTGCTTCATAACCTCTGAGTAAAATAATCCACGTGAAGGGCTGTGCTCAGTGCTTGATCCTCAGCATGAATACTGTGGTGTTATTTCTTGTGCCACATTTCACCCCGGGGGGTGTGGGGAGCACTGGGCTAGAGGCTCGGCCTACCTTCTACTGTGCTCAGATGATCTTTCCCTGCCAGGACACCTGCAGTGCAGCCTTTCTCTCGTTTCCCCTCCGGCCTCTGACGGGTGGGAAGTTCCACTCAGGCGGCCATTGTGGATGTGACTGCCAATGTGGGGATGCGAAGAGAGAAGAGGGAAATCCACGGTCCACGTCAGCTGCAGACACGCGCGGCAGAAAAGGCCTCACCGGAAGCTGGTTCCTGGGTTCCGGGTGCAGTCGAGGCTAGTGAGGCGGGACTTCCGTCCGGAAGACAGACTCTCTTATCTCTTCGGAGGGAGGTGCTTGTCTTACAGTTTGAGAGTCTGTGTGGCGCTGCGTCCTGAGGAGCCACTGCAGGTTCGGGTATGCGAGACATAGTCCTCTTCTCTCTGAGGCGTCTGCACGGCGGTTATGTGTGTCAAAACGGCACATCAGCCTTTTTGTTTGCGAGGTGGTAATGATCGCTTGAGTCAGAGCAAAAGGGACTATTTTGTGGATAACTTGGAAGAACTGAACTCACCCCGAACTCCCCAGAGCAGGATTTTAGGCCTCCCCGAGGGCAGAGCGGGCCTGGCGATCCCCTCCCGGTGCGGATTCCACCTTGCTGGAGGCTCGGGCCCTCACCTGGAACCACGGAGCGCCCTGAGCCGACCTCCTGGTCCTCTCATCACAGGGCCCCTCCAATGCCCTTGAAGAGGAGTGAGGTGTAAAAAGTGAGTGGAGGGCGAAGGGAAACAAAAAGTTCATTTCAGTGTTTTCCAGAATGTCCATAGTTCCCTTTTTAGACTTGCAGGGCTGTGAGTGACCGTTGTTGGGAAGGTCTTTCTCTACAAAAGCTAGGGCGGTGGGGAGGGCCCTTCTCTCCCTTTGAGCCTCCTAAACTTTTCCCAGGCGGAACTGCTGGCCTGGCCCCCACTTCCAGCCCAGGCCTGAGCTCCAGCTGAGTTGCCTGTTCAGGCTGAGCTGGGGGAAATGGGCTGGCCCAGGTGGGGAAGAGCTGCGGGGTGGGGGATGCCCTCTTGGGTTCCTTTGATCTGTGAAGTCTTTTGCTGCAGATTTGCTGAGACTCAGCATAGTTTGTGAACAGGCCACTTTGTAGTTTTCTATAGTTTTAAAAACATCAACTTCGATTTGAGCAAATAAGGTATTTTCCTAGTTATGTTTGCCAAGGCAAACATTAAAACTAGTTTGCGTTCTTTAACCTAATTTGTCCCAGGAGCTGGTAGGACGGGGAAGGGGGTTCCTGACTGGGAGAGCGGTTGTCACATGCGTTTATTTTAGCATAAACATAGAGTATGTGAAGGCTGGAAACGTCTGGTCTCCTCGGAGACCCAAAGGGCTAATGGGAGCTCCAGAATCCAACAGATCTAAGTTACAATCTTCGATTGATGTGAACTTGGAACACTTACTCTCCATTTCTGAGGACAGTTTTTTCTTTTGTAGGCTGTCTTAGGACTGTCATAAAGACTAAATGGGGTAATGTGGATAAGGCACTTAGCATTGTCTTTGACACTACTAAACGCTCAGCAAAGGGTTATTCTTAGGTTTGTTTTTACCCAAACCCAGTGAGAGAAACTCACTGTTGTTTCTTTCTTTCTCTTTCACTTGGTGTTCTTCCTGTGCTGGGTTCCACTGATTTTCTCCTTAACCCCCTGCCATTCCTATTTATCTCCTGACACCTTTGTTTAGAATTAATCTGAAGTTCAGCTTGAGTCCCTCTTGCTCTCTGAGGCTTTCATTGACAGCTCAACTCAGACTTGATGGGTTCAGTGGGGCTCAAGTTTTTGAGGTGATGGCAGCCTCATAAGCCTCCAGGTTTTTCCAAGATGCCTAGGACATCGTAGGGGGGTACTCCACAGACTCATAGTGAGTTAAAGTGACGCCCCTGAGGAAGGCTGCTGCTGTAGTGAGTCCACCAGGCTTCAGTCAGGAGCACACAGAGCTATAGGTCTCCAGCCAGCTGCCTGAGGTCAGTCATGAACCATACAATGGCTGTCACTACTTTGCCTGGTTTTAGCTGTAGAAACTTTAATATAATCCTACATGGACATAAGATATAGAAACAGCTCATGGTGAGCTGCTGTTGGTACAGTGGGGAGATGGGTCCGGAGTCTCTCCCCACTGACTCCTGAGCTGCTTTTGTGGACACCCATAGCTTTGCCCCTTGGAGATTGGAAGTCGTAATGAGGGTGGGGTTTCTGACCACAGATTACTGAAGGTAACTGGCTTTTGATAGTTAACTTCTAAGCTGTGAGATGGAACAGTGAATTGAACCTGACCTGCTGGGGACAACCTGAACTTGAGAAATTTCATCCATTTTTGGTTATCTTTCAAGTCGAGGGAGCTATGGGTACTATGGCTTCTCCCCAAGCATGGGATTAATACAACACAGGTCTCTGGTATGGGGCCTGCATTCATAGGAACCAAAGTAATAGAAGTATAGGAATCACCTCACAGAATCATCTGCATCCTACACAGAGTCTGATTGTGAGTTTCCCTTATCCATCTCCTCATTTTCCTTATCAACAGAACCCCTACATGAGTAGAGATGGCAATGGGCCCAGGTAAAAATAAGATGTATGGGTGAGGAAAGGTCTTTTAAGAGAGATTCATTTGGCAGGTTCTACTTTCCCACTCCTTTCTCCTTGTTGAAGAATGAAGATGTGATGGCTGGAGCTTCAGCAGTCAGCTGAGAAGCCATGAAGATGAGGCTCATGCCCAGAGATTACGATGGAGCCTGGGTCCATGAGGACATTATAGAGCCACCATACTAGTATTGGTCTGTTTTTCTATGTTCATTTCAATATGTGAAGGAGAGAAAACCCAAAACCTTCTATAACTCATCTTGTTGAAGACACAACTTTGGGAAACTTTGTTATTATCAGTCAAGTATAATTCCTTAGTGATGATACATCACTACTATGACTCAGTATGTGGCCTTGGAGGACAATATTAGTGGTTTCAAGTGGTGTTGGACCAGCTTTTCTCCAATTAAGATATTCTATAATAACAGGCTTGAAAAGTTTCAAACCACCCCACATTTCCTTTGATAGTTTTTCTTCATAGAAGAATTAATTATCAAAGAAACAATTAAAAAGTAGGGCACATGAGAGAAAAATGAAAAAGGAAGCACCTAATTATTTGCAAACTGAATAAACACACCATTATCTTTTGACCACAGTTTACAGACAAGAACGAGCCTTCTGGTCACTAAGGCCAGGCATGATTGTAGCGATGTTGGTGGATGTGTAAATATTTTAATCACTTAGCTATAGAATGTGCTTCCAGGTTTGTCTTCAGAAAATATTTCTGTAAAGGCTTGAAATACATTCCTCACAGCACAACCGTCTCTGTAATGGCCAGATCTCCTCCTATGATGGTATTTCCAACCTGGAGCCCATCTGGATTGAATTCTTTCCTCTAGTCCCCAGGAAGCTGGGCATACCTCATTCCACTCATTCTTATACCTGGGAAGGAAAGAGAGCTGCCTGGGATTGGGCTGGGACAGCCACTGACTCTGAAGAACCCTGAAGAGAGATGCTAGAGGGATGTTGTCCTCCCTGAAGTCATTTTATTAGATTAGTACTCAGTGGATGGCAACTCATCAAGGCCAAAGCTCAACATGTTACATTTTATTGCCAGCAAATGAAGGCAAATTTCAAGGGTGTTGCCTTTGGGGGAACAAATGATCAGTTATAGGGGATTTCTGAAGGAAGAATTGGATATTTTCCCACTGATCTCAGAATTACACCTTTGACCCAGCGCAAGTTGTGTTTAGCTGTATTTTACAAGACAATGAATTGGTCAGCTCTGGAATCACTGGCCATGAATGGAGGGTGAAATAGTCCATTGTATCATGAAGTCTTTATCAAAATTCCCCCAACCATTGGATGGGCTTTAATAATGAAAGAGCTAGTTATAGCTCATGCAAGCGATTATGACAGCACAAAATGCTTTTTAGTGATTTTGAGTTAGAATTAGGCAACAGCAATAGGCACAAACTGCTACTTATGGGACATGCCAGCTGCTTCCAGTGAAGCTGCTGACATAAAAACAGGGAATGGCAGTACAACAGATAGAATTCAAGTCATCATTTGCTTGCTAATAATTTCCTTTCTGTGTCTGCAGCCTTGAAGGATTGTCCTGAATAAGTGCTTTTGTAAAGACAGCAAGTCAAGTCAAGCCATCAGGCGGGTGAATAACAGCAAACTGCTGTCGCAAGGGTGAGTGAGGCTGGAGACAAAAGTCACGGTCTTCTACGGGGAGGCAGAATTGACAAGTCCCAGCTGAGAAGTGGTATTCTGTGTGGAAGGCAACTCATGGCTGCACATAGTTCTCTGAGGCTGATTCCATTCCTTGGCACAGGCCAGCAAAGGGCAGCTGTCCATCAGGGCGGAAACTGCCGAGGGAATTTCAGACACGGTTTGCATCCTTTGCTCTCTTCCAGCTCCCTCCCCAGACAGATTCTAATTAATAAGACTGTTCTCTTCTCTAGCAAGGATTTCCTTGACCTACAGCAAAGATCTTCTTTGAATTCAAAGTCTGTTCTGCATTTGTAGAGTTAAAAGTCCCATTAGCTGCTCTGCCTCTGATTTCACCGACCTGTTTGTTTTGGGGCTAACACCTCTCTGTTACCTTGCTGAAAGGACTTCCTTCCCACACTCCTTCCCTGTGGTTTGGGTAGCACTGAGGTGGGTGAGGTATTTATTTACACATCTCTTTGGATCATTAGGTAAAAGGGGTGACACACTTCTCTCTCTTGGCAACATGTTTAAATATGACCCTGTTTTACTTCTCGATTTACTTTCTTGTCAACACACAGGTAAATCTGTACAAGCAGAGCTCATTCAAAAGACACTCCCATATAGTGCTTTTCAAATATGTATTTTCTAGAATTCCGTTTAAATTTAACTTTGGTAAGCTGTCAGCTTTTAAATAGACTTTGTGTATATAATGACAAAGAATTTTGTGCTAAAATCTTTTGTTTGAGAAACCACTTGTTGGTCTGCAAAACGGGCCCCTGTAGGTGGAGGGCTCGGAGAGACCGAAGAGGAGGCAGACCATCCAGATTCGTAGGTGGCAGATTTCATAAGCAAGAGAATTTATGAGGCTTGTCTTGGGTGGCCGCAAGATGAGTAGATCTCTGCACCTGCCCACCAGAATCTTAAATTTTATATAGAAGCCTTAACTGGGTTTAGTTACATATGCCATCCAGATGGCCTCAACGCCATATTACCATTTCAGGGCTCTGCCCTTGCGGCAGCTTCTAGGGTGGTGAAGGCAAGCAGAATGCTTATTCTAAGGACAGGGGAGGGGATCGAGGTCCTCTCATTGCTTAGGTCCAGCTCTCAAGTCAACTGGTAGTCACATCCTCTCCATGACCACCTCTAACACCACTCTTAAGTAAATGTTTTGGAAGGTTTAGAATATAAAAATTGGATTTTTCTCAACTCTAATCACTCTGACTCTAAGTCATAAAACTAAGTCTCAGGCAATGTCATCACATATTACTTTAGTGCCTTTTAGAACAAATGTTAATAACTTTTTAAATTGGAATAAACCTCATGTGATGGAATGTGAACATTTTGATGACTTTTGATAAATGTACACACCTGTTTAAGAGCCACCCCAATCAAGATATAGACATTTCCATCATCTCCGAAAGTTCTCTAGTCATTACCCACCCCCACAGGCAACAATGGTTCTGACTTCTGTAATGATAGATAAGTTTTACGTGGTCTTGAAATAGGATCATTCTGTTATTGTATCTGGGGCTTTTCTTTTTTAGTGCTGACTAGTATTCTGTTACATAAATGTATCACAGTTTGTTTATCCTTTCTCCTTTTGGAAATCTGGGCTGTTTCCAGGTTTTGCCTATTATGAATAATGCTGTTATAAACAACTTCAAAAAATCTAATGAAGTGAACAGCAGTGGCCATGTTTACAAATACTTTTTTCCTTATAATTTGATTTGATCATAGAAATAACACCACCACCCAGTGGATTTAGATCTGTGTTCCTCTAAACGTATTACTGAGGCCCCCAAACAAGAGGGTTGTCTTGTGGATTTTGTGTCAGTGGGCCTGTATTCAGGGGCATGACTCAGAATGTCCTAAGGGGAGTTCTCAGGCCATCTAAACGGTCATGCACACCAGACTGATGAGGACCCAGGTTTCCTAAAATGAGGTGTATGTAATATCAGTAGTGGTGGACAGTGAATTCTGGTGGTCCCTGGAAATCTGTATGTTTAGTAGTTAAATGTTCATTTTTATGGAGAGTTTTTATTTATGGCAGGTGATGGTTTTTCCTTCAGGGATAGAGTTTCCTTTGGAATATGAAAGACAAATATGAACATTTTTCATTAAATAATAGCTCAGTTGGAACTCAGATGACTGAATTTTAAAAACACTGGCATCATAGTTAAGACAGACCATAGTACTAACCTGGCCTTGGCCACTTACTGTGTCATCTTCAGCAAGTTGCTCCATATTTGCTTTAGGATCTGTAAAATGGGATATTAATACAGATTTCATACATCCACTATGAGGGATAAATGATAATGTATGTGATACTCATAGCACATAGTGCCTGAGAAAGTGAACTATTGGTATTTCACTGCAATAGTCAGCAGTCATGTGGACAACCAAATATTGGCCAGGGATTAATTATTGGATTAATTAATGGGTCTGTGAGGTCATCACTTCTGATACTCATGAAACGTCCTTGAGCTTGAAAGGACTTTAAACAGTGCAGTGTAGAAGCAAAAGATACATATTCTGGCAAGAAGGAAAACCTCACCTCTCACATTGCAGGTTTAATCTGTTATGATACCCCAAATCTCTGTCACTCTTCCAGGCAAACTCCACACATCACACTCCACCCCACCAAAATGTCAGGTCACAGGGCAGGAAGGTGGGGGTAATGGTGTGTGGGCCGAGTGGCTTTCACCTTGACTGCACACCAGTCATCCAGGGAGCTTTTCAAGAATACTGGTGCCTGGACCCCATTTCTTGTGCTTTTGATTGGTCAGGATAGGACCCCCCTAGTTGTGAAAACTGCCGAGCTGGTTCTAACGTGCAGTCAGGGTAAAGACACACTGGTCTAGCTCACCAACAGTGGCTCAGTTCAGCTCTGACCTTGTGGGATGCAGTCAAACTGCACTGAGCAGAACCACAGACCTCTTCCTGTGGGCTGAATTCTGCATGCTATCTTGTGACATAAGGGCAGCAATACAAAGTCAACTTTGGGGGCATCTGGGTGGCTCAGTTGGTTAAGCGTCTGCCTTCAGCTTGGGTCATGATCTCAGAGTGTGGGATCGAGTCCCATGTTGCATCGGGCTTCCTGCTCAGTGGGGAGTCTGCTTCTCCCTCTCCCTCTGTCTCTCTCTGTAAAATAAGTAAAATCTTAAAAAAAAAAGTCAACTTGGTTATAGCAGAACTTATTTATTCTTACACTTTGGAAGGGAGAGTGGGATTAGCTTTTTGATCAGTGATACTTGTATCTCTCAAGCTGTGTCCATAGCTGCTTATCTCTGGTCATAAGGAAGGAGCTTACAGGGCATCTCATCTTCTGTCCAGTCCTCACCACAGGCCTCTTTCTGGCCCCATTAGGAGGTCCGGTGGATGCCCAAGTGAGTTCTTTGTAACCCAAATTTGCATCTGTTATTGAAATGCTGCCTGTCAGAGTTGGGGACCTGGGTCCACTAAGTTAACCCAAAGACGTATGTGGTCACTAAAATCAACAGTCATTTACTGTCACTCAGCTCAGGCCAACTATAGATTCTGTCCTGACTCCTCGAGTGAGGGCCTTCAACCCAGACGTGAGAATGTCAGTTTCAAAGAAGTCAGTGATTCAAAGCTCGAATGGATATCAGACAACTCAAAAGTCTTAATGCCAGTTTCTTGGGGGAAATCTGGCAGTGTCTGCCACCTAGAGTGCTGTTTGCTGAGCTCTGCCAGGGCAGGTGAGGCCAGGGGCAGCTGGGCAGTCTTATTGTGCATCATTTTAGAAAGCCTGCATGTCAGGAAGTCTCCCCACTGATGGGTTTTAGGAATATTCCTGTTTGTATTTGGATTTCCATTTCACTTTGGATTCTAATCTTGGGCTGCAGTCCGTTCAATAAGAGAAAGCATTTTTCTCCTAATCTCCTTCCATATACTCACAAATATAAGCACACGTTCTAATCTATGATTTGTACCTCGTTTGTAGGATATATTGAGCTCAGGCAATAGCTCTGGGTTTGACTTGCCATATGGGTTGTTTCCCATATAAGATCCAGGGTGGAAACTGCAAGACTTAGGAAGGCCTGTCTTTGGGCCTCCTGGGGCTGGTGCCTCTCGTCTTGACAAATGGAGAAAAGCTTACAAGTAATGCTACTTGGTTATTGGAACCCCTATCATGTATATGGGGCTTCCTCCAGTCTGTCTCTAATCCAGGGAGTACTGTCTCATCAGATCATTCAGCACAATAATTATTTAGAATATGTTTTGGTTTCCTACGTTGGTGTCAACCAATAAGTGCCCAACCATTGTTTTTACCTAGTTATTGAGTTCTTAAAAAAATTGCCAAAAGGAGTCGTTGTCAGTTTGGTTAGGGCTGGTCCTGCCAGATGTAATTTCCTTCAGGTGAAAAGCACTGTTAAATACATGTAGCAGTCTGAAGACGAAAAAAAAAAATACAATGTACATTAGATTCAAAACAGATCCCCCAAAATAAAAATACTAAGGTAGATAAAGAGATTTCATAGTTTCATTCTTTGGTCCATCTCATAAAGTGTATAAAACTAGAAAAGTCTTTAATACTTGGATATATTTAAGCTGTTTCCAACATGCAGTTAGATTCACATTTATAGAATGTGCTTTTCCATATTACACACAGAAAATAAAAAAAGAACAGGGAACAAATTTCCAAGGATGAAATTTCCACATTTATTTTTCTTTCATGTGCATAGAAAATGGCAGTGAAGTGTCCTATGAAAGAGGCAGGGAATGGGCATGGCGCTTCTATACCAGACTGGACTTTTGTGCTTCAAAGGTACACTATTCATTTTGAAAACAAAGGATGTTATAGTTTGTTTTTAATTGCTAACAATTCCTTGGGTTTCCCATTTGTTTTTTAAGCTGTCAGTTTTCTTCAAATCTCTTTTCAAATGACACACTGCATTACAAATGATGGCACTTAACCAATGTGGCATTTCCATATTTACACCAACAAAAGAAATTTACAAGACATAATAGCATACAATCTTGACATTTAGTAATAGCAATAAAACATGAAGGGCATCCATTTTATTATTTTTTTCTGTACAAACTATCAGAACATAACTTTATTCACATTAAAAAAATCATCTTTAATTTGATTTGACCTACACATCCCCCATCTCATTTCACCCATTTCTCAAACCTCTCATCACATCGCCCACACCTTCACCAGACTACAGAATCTATAAGTAATTAGATCTAACACCTAAATAGAGCTTAGAAAGTCCTCTCTCCCGAAGGTTTCCTTACTTCCCTGATAATTCCTCAAAAAGAAAAAAAAATATGCTCTTCACTCAGTCCTTCCATTTCACTTTCACATTTCATCAGCAAATCAGCAAGACGGATTTTTCATCTCAATCCAAACAAGGTTAGAAAGAAGAGTTCCTCTACCGAGCATCTTGATGCTACACCCACGAGTCTGGGGACCCTGGGTACTGTTCTGCTCTATAAGAAGGTCGTTTTGTGGAATAAAAGTCTACATAATTTGTGGTTGATTTCAGTCCATACTGTGTTGAATAATCAGTAGAAGCTGGAAAGTGAACTCGGTCATCAAAATAAGGATCTTCATAGCTATGAGGAGATTGCAAATACAATCTGTATGCGTCAAAGTTCTTTCTGTTGGAGTCATCTTGACTATAATACAGCTGTTGATGCTGTTGACAAAATGAAAAAGCAAATAAATCAAAGCAATTTTTGGAAATATGTGTTTAAGGGAAATTAATGTGGGTTTCCTGCTTCATATTTTTAAAGCAGTATTCAATATTTGTGAAGATACGGTTCAAAGTTCTTTCTGGTACACGCTGTGTATTTACTAGTAGATTGTAAGGATTTTAAACTATGTTTATAAGTGGGCTGGCAGAGTTTGCTCAAGTCCTGTTCTAAGGCCTTTAGAAGTTGATGTCTCCAGAGAGCCCAAGATGGCTCCTGGCTACCTCCTTTCCCCCCAGAGGTCCAGTTCTGTGCTCTGCTGTGGAGGGGCCTGTTACCTGGGCATGCCCATTGAAAGGAAGGCCTTGAGTTTTGCTTTGACACAGGGGAACCATGAGTAGTACATCATGAATTTGGTTGGCGTGGGATTTTCATGCTTCAGATAGTTGTGTATGTATAGACTCATTCTTTAAAACATTTACCTCAGAGATGAAGATTGAGTCCATCCCTCAGTTTTAAAAGAAATGTGAGGTACTGTTAAAGGAGTAAGCAATCTCTGGGCAGCAGAATAATAAAATTGAAAGAGACACGTGAGCAAACAGTTCTAAAGGAAAGACTTCCCTAAGCCAGGACTAATCAATTTGTAAGGAAGCAAGGTGAAACCCATGCGAGCATCCACCTCAGAGCACTCTGCCCCCATTTCCTTTTGTGTTATCTCATCTCTGACCTCACATTAATTTCTTCAAATATGTTTGGAGAAAAACTGTCATGGCACTTACGTCTGTTTTCCTTCTTGATTATGCCCAAATCCCCCCACTAAGATGTAACAAATTTACCATGTACATTATCAACATCATGTTCTGGAACTAAGTTCATTCTAACATTATCAGTATTTCAGAGCCTGAAGTCTTTTTTAAATTTAAGTTAGAGTTATGATTTTAAGTTTTTTTTTCCCTCCTGACTTAAAAATTATAGCATACATTATGAATAATTTGGGAGTTCTTTTTTCTTCCATCTGCAGAGAAATGATGAAATGGGGGGAGGTCTTAGAGTATCCTTATCTGAAGTTCAGGATACAGGCTTGTTTGGAAAACCCCAGTTGCTCATGTATTAATGGAAGGTAAGAGGAGAGATCAGATGACCTATGTAGGCATGGCATCAGGAAGGACCAACATAAATTTTAGACCCCCATGAAAGCAGAGATTGGGCGCCACAACCATTAGTCCCCACTCTGATGGAGAGTGGGGTCCACCCCAGTAGGGCTGAATGCACTTTGACTTCTGAGACTAATGGAGACCTGGCCACCAACTCAAGTGGTTTCAAACCATGGATGCTTGAATGCAGAGGGAGTCATGAAGATGGGAAATGAGGTGTACAAAAAAGGAGAACAATGAGATGAGAGGATGAAGTGTGCTTACCACCTTTCCCCACCCAGAGGATGGAAGAGAATTTAGAGGTTAACAGAAAAAAGGAGTGGGAAAAGGAGATTGTTGGGCAAAGAATATGAGTTAAAGACTTCTCAACTGGTTCCCACGGTGGTCTCAGCAGCACCGATTTGAATATTCAAGCACATGAGGCTACTGTGGAAGTGCTTGGCTTAAACCACAGATGAGCTTCTGAGGAGCAGAGATCCCCAGGGAAAGCTCCCTGGCCCCTGCTGTGTTGGCCCAGCTCTGGTAGGTCAACTGGCATGGACCCCTTACTGTGTCGATCCCTGCTAATCAACCTTCTGTAAAAATGATATTGCAAATTCACCTGTAGCCGTCTATTTTGTTCTCTTGCTGGTGAGGAATAGGAACTGATGTAAATTGGTGAAGGTTTGCTGGAGCCTGTAAGAAAATATTTTATGAAATTAAAACTAGTGCTCATTACTCCGGTCCATTAGGCTGTGTGGGCTCCCTGCACTAGGGCTGGTGCGTCCCTGACAGGGCCTGCCTTTCCCAGTGCCAGCGGAGATCGGTCTGAGTTCCCTGGATCTAGCTTAGCTGCTGCTCACCGCAGGGCTGTTAGGGGATAATGGATATGGCAAAGGTAAGTTCTGTGTGTGTTTCACCAAAAATTAATACCGATCCCAAAAGGCTTCCTTCTCAACCTCTGGTCACTGTGGAGAGCTGTTCATACCTGTGGTTTCCCTGGCTGGCTCTGAACAGCAGCCTTGCTCCCTGAGCCGAAGGACATCACTTTTCCAGGGCTCTGAGCTAGAGCACTGGGTCAGATGGGGGAAGGGAAACATTAGAACAAGCTCCATGCCTTCAGAACAGCTTTGATTCCAAGTCCCAGGTCGTAGAACAAGCAGGCACAGGTATGTTCTAAGCAGTCTGGCCACAGGGTGGCACGGTCTAGTGTCTGCCATTTTTAAGTACATTTAGAAACAAAAAGAATCTGATAATTAGATGGTTGTCTTCAAGAGTCCGCAGCAGACTCCCGATGAGGTCATTGGCTACCCTTCTATTATTGTTAGGGCTAGCAAAGATTTTTTTTTTATAATGAGGAAAATGAAACATACTTGAGGCAAATTAGTTTACTGAAGCAAGCAAATAAGATACAGAAGGGCATGCATGCTAAAGAGGCGATCTTTAAAATAAAGCAGGCTGCTGCAAATCTGAAGCAACAATGCACTTCAGTTTGTGCATTTCCTTTGCAAAGAGCTTGGTGTTTGAAATGTAGCATCTGCAATTTTCTGAGCTATTAATTGCCATAGTAACAACAGTCGATTAGTAAACAGTCCTGTGAAATCACAATTTCAAAGACAACAGCACAACTGAGACGGCTCCCCCAGCAGTTGTTAAGTTGCCACTAGCTTCTATTTCTTTTCAATAAATAGGTTTTTTTTTGAGGAAAGAGTACTCTTTTGTGGTAGCTCAGTCACACCCTTATTTGAAACCTCTAGAGTAGTTATAATTTGCCAGAGAGTTGAGAATGGGGACAATATGAAATCCCGGTAACTCTTTGGGCTGGCATCCTTTTACATGAATTAGATGCCCAGCTTTCTGAATGACATAAAAATATGAATACTATGCAACATTATTTTTGTTATTCTTAAAATATAATCACTTAGGGAAGAATCACATTATACATTCTGTTATTCATTCAAACTCTTTTCCATGAAAATATAAATGAAATTGATCTCCATTCTCAGGTTTGAATTTAAGAGATGAGCCAGTCTAGGAAATGTGGCCTTGCAAAGTGTCCCAGAACTCCGAGTTCTGACGCAGGCGAGACACAGGGACACACTGCATGGACAGAGAGGGAGCAGAGCAAAGGGACTGCACTGGGGGAAAGCCAGAAGCCATCTCTCTTGGATATGGTGCTCTTTTTATTTGTGATCACTAGGCCACTACCTTAGCTTGTTTTCCTTAAAACAAGAGGAAAAGGCAACAGCCCTGGAAGCAGGAAATGGAGAGGCTGGAACGTGGTCTGCTGGGGGACCGTCTCAATACAGGCATGGGCTACTTCCCAGGCCGCTGGCGGGGTGCCTGGAAACGAGTGGCTTTTCGAGATACTCTATCACACACCCAGCTGGCGTCTTACCAGGGTACAGGCCTTTATGTGTGGCGTCCCCTTGGCTATTGTAATACTGCATAGGTGGCTGGGTCCTATCGTATTCAGAGCGAGGGTCTCTGATTCCTAAGAGTGCTGGTGAGGAGGAGGTGCTGCCAACTGAAGGGAGGGCAGAGGACGAGGGGGAGAGAAAGGAGAAGAAAGAGAAAGCAGACTGTCAGTGTCTCTGCAAAATCCTCTCTGGAAAAATAAAGGTCAGCGATTAGAAATGCCACGCAGCTGGTGCTGAAAATCAGCTCTTAGAGATACTGTGAGTTGAAGAGCAGCCCATGCTGAGGACTGGGAAGTCGAGCCTCAGGCCCCGGGCTGCGAGAACCTGAGCCAGCGTGGCCCTACCAGAGCTTTCATGAGAGCTGAAGTGTAGGCTCCCTGGTTAGAGGCGCAGGGCAGAAACCACACGGCTTTCTCAATAGTGGGCCTCCAGGACTCCAATAGGCCTTTACAACTGAGTGAGAATAACTTATTAGCCACGTAAGAGTTACATTTGCTATTTTATGATCTCAGTTCTGTTGCTTGTAAAACACCCATCTATTATCCTTGATGTACAGCTCTTTAGTAAAGAGGTGTTTTATGGCATATTTTGATTTTTAATTATTTCAAAAATATCTGTATCTCTAAATGTGTTTGAATAAGAGTGCCCAGCCCATAAATTTATAATTCTTTTTATGGTGATCAGCTGTTAGGGAAATTTTGTAAACTCAGTAAGCCTGGCTTCTCAAGAAATTCACAGTGCTAACAAGTGGGGCCTCACAAAACCCCAGGCAATTTCTTATCCCAGCTTGAGCCAAACATTTAGTAATACTGTATCTATCCACAGATCTCCTTTCGAGCATTTCTGTACAGAAGAAAAGCACCACAACATCTTTTTTTTTCTCATTAAAAAGTCATGTTGCTTGCACTAAAGCTAATTATAAATACAAGTGGTCACTTATTCACTTGAGCCACCTGAAAGCAGCAGCCCCCGAGCCTTGACACCAGTGCTCCTGCATGCCTTGCTGCTTTCAGAGACGGACTGACACTGAAATCGTTTCCCTAGAAGGTCACTGCACTGACACAGGGTTGCTGTGTGTTCAACAAAGGTGAGTGTGCGTGGGCAGTGTCTGTGTGCTACTCACCTTGCTTACTTTCTAGAAGGTAGGAGGACAAAGAACATGCCCACCTACCTCCCACAAGTACATGAGCGAGGCACGAGACGTGCCAGTAAACTGATTCATTAGTGCTGAGAGATGGAGGATTAGCCCTTAGAATAACTGGGGCAGCGGTATGAATTATATCTTACCTCTGACCCACAATCCAGAAAGGTACCTAGGAACCTGGGTGGGCTCATCAACGTTGTCCAGTGTGTGTACGTGAGGTCCTCAAAATAAGTTCATTGCTTAGTAACTACGCCCTCATCTGTCTGAAATTATTCTTCTGCCTGTACTACATATGCCTTTTGTTAAGCAGCCAAATCTCTCGTTTCCCCTGACACCCCTATTTCTGAGTCCCTAAAGGATTCTGAGCATTTGTATAAAAGAAGATAGCCTCAGGCTACACCTGGGAGCTCAGCAAGGATGTCAAAAACCAAGCATAAGTCTCTTTGAAGAAAACAACTCATAATTGAAAAACTAAGATAAAAATATACACTGTACTCAGTAGGCACAGATAATTAAAAAAAAATCCTAGTATAAGTGGAGACATCCAATTATGTGGCAAGAACCACCAGTCCTATATTTGTCTTTTTGGCCACATTTGTCTGCATGAGAAATAAGACTGCCAGCAGTAGCACAGTTGAATACAACAGATAATATTTATATGTCAGAATGGGAGATTTAAACCCAAATAAAAAAAGATATTACTTTTCCTATTTCATTTAGCTAAGAATTAAATTTATAGGATTAACTTGGCTTGGTAGTGATATTCTGCCCCTACATATAAAAAACAGTCTGGGGTGCCTGGGTGGTTAAGCGTCCACCTTTGGGTCAGGTCATGATCTTGGAGTCCTGGGGATGGAGTCCCAGATCAGGCTCCTGGCTCAACGGGGAGTCTGCTTTTCCCTCTGACCCTCCCCTGTCTCCTGCTTTCTCTCTTTCACTCTCTCAAATAAATTAATAAAATCTTAAAAAACAAACACCCCCCCCCCCAAGTCTGAGTCTCAGAACATTCTACCAAATTAGACACTATAAGTAGGTAGTGTGGGTGCCAAGATTCCCAATTTACAAATCATAGGGAATTCCTGCAAACCCACCTGTAGAGCCTGTTCCCATCAGTCCTGGTGCGGGGGTGGGGGTAGGGGAGGTCCTGGAATACAGCCAGGGGATGGAGATTTAACTGGGAAGGAGGAAGGTGCTGGAGATCGTAGCTCCCCCAGAATGCAGGTATTAAGATCATGTCTAAAGGACCCTGTTTCTAAGAGTTCTCACCAAGAAAACTAAAAAATCACTTTGGAGGAGATTCCAAACTTATGGCCAGTGGACAGGCAGGGCAGCTGTTTTCAAGCATACCTAGTGGTTCTCAAAGTGTGCTCTTCCACTCCTGCATCCACATCACCTGGCCAGCCTGTCAAACAGAGCCCCTTCTCAAACCTAGTGAAGCACAATCTTGGGAGAGATGCGATGGAGGGCCCCTGGAGGGCCCCAGGATACGTTTATGTGTAAACTTGCATAAACTTTTAAAATGGAAGGAGGAAAGTGGGTCTTGGTTTACAATGGCATGTAGTTCCCAAAGAAGGCTCTTGGCTTGAAGAGCAAATACAACTCGTAAGTGTTTGGAGGTGACAGGCTTAATCGTCTATGTTCAGTCTTCTCTGGCTGGAAAATAATGTCTGTCACACAAATGTTCTTGCGAAGGAGTGGAGTTTGCCCACTGACCTGACTGAATGATGGGTGACATCTGTTGGTTGGTGGTAGACAAGGAAGGATGTGATTTGAATCGGTCTCGCTCTAACGTCGACACAGGTGTAATGAAATGGTTCTGATTCCACCCATCCTGTGGAGTTAAAAGAGAAAAAGAAATCTCTCAAAATGAATAATGACATTTCATTACAATAAATGATTATGAATGTGTGCTCTGATGAATGCTAATTATGCCAGAGCTATTCTTCTAAGTTACCTTTTTATAAATGCTCCGGAGGTCCCGATATTGCCATAATGTATTCAAGACCTGGGCTGCTGCCTTCACCACTTTCAGAGATGATCTAGGGAGACAGCGAAGATGTTAATGAATGTGGGCGGCACAGCCTCAGGCTCCACTTGCAGAGATTCGGGCTGCAAACCAGTGGCCAAAAGGCCATCTCTCCAAGGACCAGAGGACGCAGGGGCTGCTGTTGGAAAACACAACCAAGGAATCAGGTGTACCTGGGAAATGGGCAAGTTCATGGCCAGCCAGAGTGGCAAGAACCAAAGTGAGGCTCTTGGGCAGTCAAGTCTGTGATGAGAGGCTATGATCAGGATGAGCAGTGACTCTCTAAGCTGGGGGTCTCCCAGCTTATGGCCCCCCCCAATATCTCCCAAGGGGCTGACCTTGCTGGGGTTTTGGGATTAATGCAACCATGACTGTGCATCCTGTCAGAGGACCCTCCCAATTTGTTCCCCCCCCATTATTAGGTCTTCATATAAACATGTCCATTGCCTTCTTATCATTTATCCCTCTATATAGACCAATGTACATCTGTGCCCTAATGTTCAATGTGGAAAATATGGGTGGTTGTAAGTTCTCCTCTTTGAAGACGTTTGTTGAATACTGGCGCTCTGTTCAAGCACTGCTGACCATGAGTCACTGCTTTTTACCTTGGGAGCTGCTCCTCTAAATCGGGGGCCTCAGCGGTAAGTGACGAGGGAAGTGTAGCTTCCTGCCTCAGTGCAGGCCTCCAGATCACCTCCAGATCACCACATTAAGGGTGGATCAGTGCTTGGGGAGTCAGCCATAAGGATAACGGAATACCTCTTCAGAATTCATTTCAGCACTGGAAATTTGACTTCAAATGTGTATCTCAGGATCTGAAATCTGATTTCCTCTTCTTATCTTCCCAATTAAACTCTCAGGAAAGGGAGAAGTAGCAAGGCGAGCAGACTGGAAGCACTTTCTCTGCCCCAAATAACAGTATATGGGTTGCAGTGATTCCAAGGGCTTCAGCAAGGACAGAGTATAGGCAAGTTCAGGGCGGTAGCCTGTTCCTAGAAGTCGGGCATTTCTGCATCCATCTCCATTACCACCTCCCACCTAAGACTTCCTCTCTCAGTGTTCCTCATGAGTCAAAGGTAGAAGCAGTTCAGACCAACCCAGTCAAAGCTATTCTAAATTTTGTATTTTCAAAATGGATCACAGAGCAAGGAGGTATTTCAAAAAAAAAAAAAAAAAAAAAAAAAAAAGGACAGAGATGAAATTTCTGACACCCAGCATGGCCTTGCAGGGTCTTCACACCTCACAGCATGCTGTTCTCAGCCGGTTCCTGACCGTGCTGCTGGTGTTTATCTCCCTGTCTGTCAGTGCTAGGCAGCCAGGAGGCAGGAAAGGACACTTGACCAAACAGGAGCGTGCCAACTACACATCCTGATACGAACAGCTAGCTAGGTGTCTGCAGAGACGAATTCTATTAGTAGAAAGCTAACTCTTAAGAAAAGCAAGGAAGTTTCTGTGCTCCCCTCTGTAGTGCAACTCCTTGGAAGAGTTATGTTTTCTCCTAACTCTAATTCTCATCTTCCGATGTCTCATCTTCTCTGCAATGTGTGACATCAGTAGTGTTCAACTGGACAGCCTCAGTCCTGATCCGACCTGGCTGAGCAGGGGCATTTGACGTGTGCTCACCCCTGAAACACTTCCTCCCTTGGTTTCCAACACGTCCTCTCCAGAATGCTCTGGCTGCTCTTTCTCGGCTCATTTCCTTGGCCTCTAGCTATGAGCCAGGAAGCCTCTTTTCTTCTCCATCTACATTTTCTTCCTTATTCATCTCAACCTATTTCACTTTTCTAAATATGCCATTTATACACTGATGACTCCCAAATTTACATTTCTGGCTCGGACCTCTATCCTGAACTCAACTATATTCTGCTGACCATACACTGCACGAGGATGTCTTATAGATGTCTCACATGTCACACGTCCAAACCAAACACCTGGTCTTCCCTAAAAAACCTGCTCCCGTAGGCTCCCCCATGTTGGTGAGTGCAATTTCATCCCATGGTCTTTTTGGCCAAAGACCTTGGGGTCATCCTTGACGTTTTCCTCCTCTCCTGCTGCTCATCTGATCCCTCAGAATTCCATGGACTCTTTCAACCACGTCAGAATCGACCACTTCTTCACCGCTACAATTGTTGCCACCATTAGTATCTCCTTGGTGGAAGGGAAGGTTTGTCAAGTCACGATGACCCCTTTAAGGGAGGTCAGACCATGTCCCCCACTGATGAACAATCTCCAATGGCTTTTGGTTTTCCTCAGAGTAAATCAAAGTCCTCATGCTGACTCACAGGGTCCTCTATTTCTGGTTATGTTTCCTCCCCCCAGCTCCTCCTGACTTGCTCTGTTACCACTGGCTTCCCACTGTCCACCACACATGAGGCCCTTCCGCTTCCTCCTTATCACCTTTCCTGATTTTATTATTTGCTCCATCTGCATCTGACAGGTGGTGTTTCTTACTCACTGGTACCTCACCTACCTCGCCTAGGAATGTAAGCTCCCGGGGGGAGGGGTTATTGTATAATGTGCTTGCCGCTCTAGCACATACGGGCAGTAAACTTAGTGACTCCTAAGGGAAGGTCGGCATGTGTTCAGAGGCCAACCTGAGTTGATCCGGGACTTTCTGAGTCTCTTGTTTTGAAAACAAGATTATACTGGATGAGAATTTTTTTCTTTCCCCAATATACAAAGGTTCTGGCACTGGTTCAGAATCTCTCTAGCATCTTCTTATGCCTTTCGCAAATGAAGGCCCTTTAATGAAATTTTAAGAGCATAAGAAGTGATTACGGTTACCTTAGCTTTATCTGTAACATTTCATTTCCTCTGAAATAAAAAAGGTGCATGTGCATTTATTACTAATGAGATTAAAAAGATGAAGAAAAAAGGACTGAGAGGAAATATGGTTAACGTTGATAGGTGTGACTTCTGGGGGATAAGAATATGCTTTGCTACAATATTCTTCTATTTGAGAAATTCCTACAAAAGTATAAAGTAAAAGATCAGACAAGAAATAATGTGAATTCCAGCACCATCACTCAGCCAAGTAATAAATACTGACCGAGCATCTCTTATAGGTCAGGTTTTGTTCTCCATGTAGAGGGTAGAGCAGCAAAGTAAAGACAAAGTCCCTGCTACTCAGGGAGTTAGAGGCCAGAGACAACACTAAATAACATATCAGGGATTAATCAGTGCTGTGAAGGAGAACAGAGCGGGGGAAGGGGGTGGAGAGTGGGGAGACAGGGGCCATTTTATGGATCAGGTGGTTGCTGTCCTGTGTATTGAGAAGGCTTCGAACAGCCCTACTTCCCACTTCCTTGAAGGATTCTTTGATCTGATACTAAGGCAGATTTACAGTCAACTGCTATAGCTCTGTAACAAAAAAACCCAAAACAAAACCCTTCTATTTTGCCACCAATTCCCTAATCCCTACTTCTGCTGCTTCATCAATTAGGTGCACCCGGAAGCAAAGGGAAATGTCTGATCCCAGCCCAGAGTGCATCCTGAGGCCACACAGCAGGCCCTGCTGCAGAGCAGTGATTTTAAAGCTTTGTGGGCACCTGGCAGAGGAATCAGTCCCAGAACTGAGGATTCAGTAAGGTATTCTTGCAGAACAGGCCCTGGAGCCTAGAGTAAAGTCAAAGGTGAAAGGGAAGGTGCCCTCAGATGTTCCTCATCATAGATTTCTGATTCTTCCCAGGGTCAGCACAAGCAAACATGGCTTCAGAGACAAATGGAGGGATGTTAGAACCAAGTAAATATCAGAAAAGGGGCCACATGACTGCAAATGCCCCTTCTCAACAAAACAGGTTTTCATCGGCGGAGACTGTGTATCTTACTGGTGTGTAGGAAATGCTGGAATAAATCCTTTCCAATAGGAAATACCCTTCTCAAAGGCCCTTATCACAGGACATTCCTAGTAATAAAAGCCTCGTGCTCCATCTCCTTGCACTTGCCTGTCTCCTCTGCCCTTGGTTATGTTCACCAGCTTCTCTATCCCCCCTGAGTCGGCCAGAGCTTTGGCGTTCTCCATGTTTTTGCTGGTGACCTCATGCAGAGCACAGCAGATGGCCGCCATGGTCTCATCAGACAGCACACTGGGGCCGGTGCCGCCGGGAAGCCGGTTGACCAGGTCTCGCATGGCATATTTACCTGCCAAATGCAAAAGATTTCATTCCACTTTCAGAAGGTACTAGGTTTTTGTTATTGTTGCTGTTGACAGATCCTGACATTATGTTCTCCCTTAAAAACAGAACCTCAGAAGACAATAGCATGGCAAAATAGAAAGTGACAAATATTACAACCATAGGGGGGAAGTTAATGTTTACTACAATGCCACTCAAAGAAATGATTGGTCTATAAAACATTATAGCAAGCCACTGAAAATGTAAATCAGTGTATAAAACTGGGTATACCAATCAAGTTGCTTTAGTTGAACTATTTTCATTAACAGTGAGAAATAAAGAATAGTTTTATTCTCAATTTAATTCCTATGCATCAAAAATACCTTCATTTCCTCTTAAAACTTTTAAAGACTTATCTTTGAGTAAGTTTTAAAACTGGACCAAGTAAAGCTGCCACACAATACTTTTCATTAAATCTCTCTGGGTCTTAAAGTGTGAACTGGGTACTATTACACATTTTTATCCAGTTGAAGGTAAATACCAGCTGACCCGACATCAATAGTGATAACAACATGTTAGTTTCTTTTAATGACACACAAGTGACATTTGGAACTAAAATGATGGCTACATTATCCGGTAGGAGTGATGCAATGATAATAGAGTTCTTGACAGGACAAGGCTGAGGAGCCCCCTAGCTATTGAAGCATTTCTTTACAGATACTCAGTTTCTCTTACTTCTCTCCAAAACCAAAATGTCTCCAACTTGTTCAATGTCAATTACCAACTGACAAACTAGAATAATTACACAACACACAGAAGAAATGAACTAAAGCTCAAGTAAATATTTTCTTAGTTTTTTTTTCTATGCTAATAATTGAGTGGATACAAAACAGGGTTTTTATTAAAGCCCTATTTATATACAATGGTAAGCAGTAGAAGACAGGCCCTGACTACATGCTGCATAATTTACAGCGTTTCAAAGGGAAGACTCTGGCTTACTCACAGTGAACACTGTTGTGAATAGCAGAAAAACAATGTTGACATTATAAGCCAGAAGATAAATGCGGTTTTTAGAACAGACGGAAGTTAGCACTGGTGATTCTGAATACTCACGAAAAACCAAAATGTCCATGACACACAATTCGTCATTTTGTTAAGGCACAACTTTAAATTGCCCCCTGAGATTGGGATAAGGCAGCTCACTCTGCCTGCAAGTGAGCCTGCTAGTCCCCTTGGAGCCGGCAGCTCTAGATAGCTGGGTCGGTCCAACTCAGTTTATACGTGGTTACTTTTGCAGAGTGACAAAACTTTGTTTCTTTGTGAAAAACCGCTCTGAAGAGAAAGGTCATTGCTAGTGCTGGTGATGGATATGAGCAGAGAGTAAAGGGGTCCAAGAAAGGGCTGGTTCTTAGGACTGAAGTGCTGAGTGAATTAGAGTTGAATATTGAATCTGGGAGGGGGTCAGACCTCAGGAAAGAAGGGATCTTTATAAAGAGGAAAGTGATTCATGAAACCAGTGCTCCAGTTGGGTAAAAATATGCTCACAGTTGGAGAGAGAAAATGCTTATGAAAGTTCACAAGTGGGTCAGGACCTTCACAGAAAACACAGGGACGCAATGAGAGAAGGCCAGGACTCTCATGCACGTTCCTCCTTCCCAGAGGTCTTGGCACTCAGTGGTACCGGCCCCACACCTCTGCACCTCTGTGTCCCCTCCCAGCTGTGGAATGACAGGCCACACGCCATATGTTGTCAACTGTTTATTTTTTAGCATCAGGAATTCCCAAACTATATGTGCTTCTTACAAGAAATTCAAACACTATGGATGTAACAAACATAACTTAAAAAAAAAAAAAATCTCCTTAGGGACCTAAAGGATTTCTCTCAAGGGAGTGTGGGAACTAAGAGTTATAATGCATCCTGGCATCAGGCACCAGCTGGACTGTATGCACAAGGTGTGGAAGAAGCTTCTTTTCTCTCCATGGGGGACAATTTGGCTCAAAGGAATGATGTGTTAAGAGCAGGTTAATGAAGGTGATGATTTAAAATAGCAATTCTGCCAGGCACTGTGCAGGAGCTTTTGTGTAAGTTGCCACAGTGAATCCTCTGTAAGGTAAATATTATTGCCCTTGTTCTCTGTCTCTCTTCCTCTCTCCATCTTTGTCTCCCCTCCCTCAGGACAGGCATATTCAATCCCTATTCCCTAATCCAGCTAAGATCCTGTCTCTCCCGGCCTGTCATCAGCTGTGGGGCTCGGCGTTTTATAAGGAGCTGCTTCATCCTGTTTGATTTGCACAGCAAACCCATGGTAAAGACAGCAGGGTGGTCGGCTCCCTTTCACAGATAGGGCTGAGAAAGAGTTTTCAAATTTAGATGAAAGAATTCAAGCTGGGTGGGCTCACCACAGGACACCCCAGGTTACACAGCTAGTGAGAAGCAGATCCAGGGTTTAACCTGAGGTCAACTGGAGAGACTCTGATCTTTCCTCTACCCTGTACTATACTCTGAGTGTGGCAGTGGCCTTGGAGGCAAGCCAGCTAAGCTGTCGAGGGTGTCAGACTTGAAGAGGTGCTCAGTGTCAGGTTCATGCAAGTGCCAACCCTACATTTGGACAGCCCTGAGTGTGGGTGCCTCCTACCATTTTATACCCCTGTGTGCCTCAGTTGCTTTAGCCTAGTCCTGACCCTGCCCTGGGGTGGAAATGGCCTTTGGACAGTGGTTTTGCCTTAGCATGAACACTTAGACAAATCCGAGAGGGAAAAGCTACAAACCATTTATGTCATTTCTTTTTTTATTTAGAACATGGTAGTGTTGGTAAATTAGCAGATCTCAGCCTCAAAAATCAGAAAGTGAGAATTAGCTTCTTTTGTTGCTCAGGAAATGAACCTCTCTTGGGAAACAGAGATGCCAAATCTATCAAACAGTGTTGTAACGTGAAGTGAAATTGCTACCTTTTTTGAAAATTTTCCATCCCTGATCAATGTTTAATTGAGAGCCTGCCTCAGGCTGAAAAGGAACGGTCACAAAGGATAGACAGCACAAAGGGTATACAAATATGCCAAGAAACCGGAGATAGTAGAACTCGGTTGCCGATCACTTTAAATGTCATATTTTTATAACTCAAAAGAAGAGGTTTTTTTTTTTTTTTTTTTTAAAGTAGGCTCCACACCCAATGTGGAGCCCAGTGCAGGGCTTGAACTCACGACTCTGAGATCAAGACCTGAGCTGAGATCGAGTCAGATGCTTAGATGACTAAACCACCCAGGCACCCCTAGTTTTATATATGTAGCTGCTTTTTCTTTATAACTTACCTTGTCACCAGAACATACCTATGAGCTCCTTGTTGCGAACATCTAG
Organism: Ailuropoda melanoleuca; assembly: GCF_002007445.2. Classification (NCBI taxonomy): domain Eukaryota; kingdom Metazoa; phylum Chordata; class Mammalia; order Carnivora; family Ursidae; genus Ailuropoda; species Ailuropoda melanoleuca. The sequence continues at coordinate 128,703,386 of NC_048219.1, read as the reverse complement.
TGCCATATTCCTCAAGGCAGTTGCCACCGAAGAAACAACTCTATCATTATCCATTCTCAGAAGTTCTACAAGGATGGGGAGCCCTTTTTCTTTGCGGACAGCTGCCCGGATGTACGCTGCAAACTAGTGAGTAAAACAAGCCAAGAGTAGTATAAAACACAGTTCAACTCTCAGATGTTACTGTCACCTAAAAAAGATGTTTCCAGAAGATAAACTAATAGATTAAATGTTTTCTTTTCAGTCGGAGATTAAATCTGTGGTGTCTAGTGAAGAAAAAACTACAGTTAGGGATAAAGACAGGGTAGGATGACTGATTTAAAAAGAAATCCTAAAGCCTAAAAATCTCTAACCACCATCTGCCATATATTTTTGTGCAGAAAAGAGAAGGCAGTGATTGCTTTCTGCCTCAGATACATAAACATGATTACAGAAGCATCTTGGGTCTTCTCTGCAATTGGCCCCATGCCAGGTCCAGAGGCTATAAATAGGATGGCAGAGACGGTAAGTGATCAGCGCACATTATAGGAGAACCTGTCTCCATCAGCACATTCTTTTCCTATATGCTCTGCAACAATATTTAGAGTTCAGTAACCTTTAAAGAGATTGACTGAAAAAAAGCCCTTGACTCAGAAGAAAAGGAATTCTTCAGAAATACCGAGCATCATAATTCATACAGACTGGTGAAAAAGTATATTTGTGTGCAAAATGCTTTCTTATGCAAGATTAGTTTGCTGGTTCTTTTTTTAATTCAGAGTCAAGAAATTCTTTTGTGGCTATGAGGCAAGTCAAGTCTGTTCAGCGAGTCAGCGTGTGTACCATTTGAATTGGAAATGAACGCTAGCTAAGTCATCAGGGAAAAAACCAAAAAAAAAAAAGTAGCATTTGAAAATTGGGTCTTTAATCTTGTTTTGAGTTTTTATTGACATTTTTTACCAATGCAAACTGTTTTTCAAAATTTAAGAGAATTGAAAAATGTTGCTCGTAAACATCTAATCCTTTCCTGCTGTGGTCAGGACATGTGGACGAAGATCCGCCAACCCTCTGTGTTATTTTGAACATTAAAATATATGATTGACCACCCAGTTTCTTGAATACCAACAGAATAGATTACTTTAATAATACAAGTAAGAGGAAAAGATGCATTTCAAAGATCCTATTAACATTCTTCATATGAAACAAATACTTGATTTTAAATCAAATGAAATCTGTGGGGGTGGAGGAAATGGAATACATGACTTGCTATAGACTAAAGCACCCTAGGCAGCTTCCTCAACTTCCCTCTGAAATCTGTAAGGACAGAGCCAACACCTGTCTCACCTGGACACCACCTGGTCCGGCCCAGCCCAGCCCAGCATGTTTCCGTTCGGGGGCACTAGAGTCATCACCACTCCCAAAACAGCTTCTGACTTGATAACATCTGTGTGTGGCTATGATTATCTTGTTTTCTTAATGAGGACCTAATATTTTGATTATTTTAGATACTTTTGAAGTGATTTTAATGTAATATTTATATTTTAAATGAACCTGCCATCTAATTTTCATTCACTAAATGACTCGAGAAGTGAAATAAACGCAACTCAAATCACATCTATTTCAATTATCGTCTCTTTTTACTGGCATCAAATGTATCTCTTGGGTCAAAAGAAACTGAATGTGAACACTGGGTCACCAACATAAATATTTATGAATACTTATGTGCCGTCCACTGCCCTAGGTCCTTCACATTTATTATCTCACTCTCACAACCATCTCATGAGGTTGGTATTACCTCCATTTTACAGATGAAGAAATTGAGGATGGAAAGATCCAAAGCCCCTAGCTAGTAAGTGGAAGGGCGAGGATTCAAAACCAAGGGGTCTGGCTCCAGAGCCAGCATTTAGATGCTGAGCTATTAGCATGTTAATTAAGAACAACAATAACAGATAACCATGCTGGCTTAGCACTAGGGCATAAATATCTGTACACATTCATTATAGTAGTTGACTGCATGAAACAAACCATACCTAGCCTGACCAATGCTTTTCACTTTCATGGATAATACAGTGGCCAAAAGATTCTCATTTTGGGAGGAGGTGGTGGAGGAAGTAGCCAAAAGCAAGCATTATAATAACTCTACCAAAATACCCTTGTCAGGAAACTCAAAGGCAACCTATGGAATGGGAGAAGATATTTGCAAGTGATGTATCCGATAAAGGGTCAGTATCCAAAATCTATAAAGAACTTATTGAACTCAACACCCAAAAACAAATAATCCAATTAAGAATGGGCAGAGGACATGAACATTTTTCCAAAGAAGACATACAAATGGCCAGCAGACACATGAAAAGATGCTTAACCTTACTCATCATCAGGGAAATGCAAATCAAAATCATGATGAGATACCACCTCATACCTGTCAGAATGGCTAAAATTAACAACACAGGAAACAACACATATTTGTGGGAATGCAAAAATTTCCAGCTGCTCTGGAAAAAAGTATGGAGGTGCCTCAAAAAGTTAAAAATAGAACTACCCTATGACCCAGCAATTACACTACTAGGTATTTACCCAAAGAACACAAAAACAGTGACTCAAAGGGGCACATGCACCTCGATGTTTATAGCCTAACTATGGAAAGAGTCCAAATGTCCATCGACTGATGAATGGATAAAAAGCTCTGGTGTATGTGTATATATCACAATGGAATATTACTCAGCCATAAGAAGGAATGAAATCTTACCATTTGCAATAACGTGGGTGGAGTTAGAGTGTATTATGCTAAGTGAAATAAATCAGTCAGAGAAAGACAAATACCATATGATTTTAGGCATATGTGGAATTTAAGAAACAAAAACAGATGAACATAAGGGAAGGATGAAAAAAGAGAGGGAAGCAAACCATTCGAGACTCAACTATAGAGCTCAAACTGAGGGTTGCTGGAGAGAAAGTAGGGGGATGGGCTAAATGGGTGTTGGGCATTAAGGAGGGCACTTGTTGGGATGAGCCCTGGGTGTTATATGTGAGTGATGAATCACTAAATTCTACTCCCGAAACCAATATTACGCTATGTGTTAACTAACTAGAATTTAAATAAAAACTTGAAACAAAAAAAAAAAATACACTTGTCAGGAAATATTTAGAGTTTGAAAATATTCAGAAAAGGATTGTCTGGGAAGTTAGTAGATGATGATTAAAAAGTTTTGAGAACCTCTTACAGTGGTAACGGTAGGAAACCACTTTCAATTTTCATAAAGAAGTCATACACCTTAAAGAGATGTCGTAACTTTTGCCATTCGTATGTTCTGTATAAGCGTCCAAGAGAGGAACAGCAGCCCCCTCCGCTGCAAGCGCTGTCCTAGCTCAGCTCTAATTTAGGCCCCTGGCATGTTCAGCACAGAATCCCAGCCTCCACTTTCCTCTTCTTTGAATTCACCTTCTGCACCGCAGAAGGGACCCAACAGTATCCACATGTGTGTCACCTGTCTGCTTAAACCCTTTTACTGGCCCTTGTGGTCTGCATGTCATGTCCTAGCTACGGATGCTTGGCCGTCAGGCCTATCCACAATGCCTGGGTCCAACCCGGGCCATGCCTGCACTGCCCTTGATGCCCCAGCAACCATCCTGCAGTCTCCACCCGCCACACTGTCCTTTTCTCACCTCAAGGCCTTTCTTCTCTTGTCCCGTTCTCTGGATCATTCCCTCTACACCCCCAACCTTAGACTTTGCTGGCTTACTTCTGCTCATTTTGAAAGATTCCATTTGGGCAGCATCATCTCTCCAGGAAACCTTCCCTACTTCTTGGCTCCCCTCTTTGCCTTTCTCTCACCTGCCAGGCTGGGTTAGAGGTCCTCTTCTAAGACTGCACAACACACATACCCCGTGTTTACCACATATTCTACACTGTACTGAATTGATCTGAACATTTTTCTTGCTGGCCTTCAGTCTGTACAGGGAGGGCTGTGTCACATTCATCTTTGAGCCCAGAGCCAACTGCTATTGCCCCCCCTTTTTGTCCTAACAGCTGTGTCCCTTTCACCTTCACTGTTGGTCTGGCTGCACAGACGGAAAGAAGTGTGGACCCCGGGGAGGATATCATACCTTCCAGTTTCCAGCAGAGAGGTTCTGGAGCGATCCAGCAGAGCCTTCCAAGGTGGCTGGGTTGGAACTTTCTGCTAGAAGAGTCAGATATGGTTTTACCACTGATGGATGCCACAGCATCTCAACCCCTTTGGGGGACTTTGACAGTCCTGGGATAGGACCAACTCCATCCCACTGAAAGACAAAGAGCACACGTGAAATGGAAGCAAATGAACACCATCTCCAATACTTGAAAACATTCCTCTCGCTGGATTCAGCTACAGTTAGGCAGAAAAACTATATAATGAGAAATTTTCTTTTCTTGCCAAATATGTGATTTCTTACTCCCAGAAAAATGAAACCTTAGAGTTTCATGTCAAATAAAATGCTAACTTGATCCTCTTGTGGTGTTCTCTTTTTCTTTTTCTTTTTCTTCCCCCAGCAGCTTGGCTCCGAGTCCTTGCTGGGAGACTCTTTTCCTAGTAAGTCATCCAGCTCACTCAGCCCCAGCAGCCGGGCCTGTGGGACCTCCAGTTCCAGCCGATAGGACAGGTTCCTCAGGGTGCACACGCAGTTCTCCACAGTCTGAAAACCAACACGGCGTATAATTAAAACCATCGTAGCACATTACTGCAAAATGCTTCTGTACTGAGCAGCAGTGATCTAAGTCAATGCAGAATATGAGAGGACCGCTTTTTTACTTTTGGGAACCTGAAACAATCTAGGGAAAGAATTATGATTCTAGAATTTTTTTTTTTTTTAAAGATTTTATTTATTTATTCGACAGAGATAGAGACAGCCAGCGAGAGAGGGAACACAAGCAGGGGGAGTGGGAGAGGAAGAAGCAGGCTCGTAGCGGAAGAGCCTGATGTGGGGCTCGATCCCACAACGCCGGGATCACGCCCCGAGCCAAAGGCAGACGCTTAACCGCTGTGCCACCCAGGCACCCCTATGATTCTAGAATTTTTGTGGGATACCCGAATGAGACAGTGCAGAGCCACCCTTACTGCATCTGCGGATCTGACTTCGTGCTGATTAAAATGTGCAAGGCTCTGGAAGAGAAAACGCCCAGCGTTTCTGCTTTGCCGTTGCCGCAGCGGCACAGCCGCACCCAAGTTGCCAGAGCCTCACTCCTTCTTCGCCATGACAAGAGGTGAGAGTCACCCCATCTTTGGGGAAGGCCCTCCCCTCAAGTCCCATCTTTGGCCTTCCCGTCCATCTCCAAACTCTCCCCTCTCTCTGTGGAAAAAGTTCCACGGTCTCTTTGTGACATTTTGCCTTCTATACGCGGTCTTTTGCTTCTTACAGTGTGTATCACACCTCTGACCGGGAGGCTGTCACTTCACTGAGAGCACCTAAAACCAAGCTCGGCTCTTCCCAGGAAGCTCTCCTTCCAACTCGCTTACTCCTCTCAATTTCATCTACAGATCTTGTTGGTTCAACAAGATTCAAATAAAAACCTTGAACTCTTCCCCTACCTTCTCCCTGAGGCTGCCACTCATCCTTCTTTTCTCTCTCAGACCCATGTTCATGACACAAGACTTACTTCTGGCCTCTCCTTATCTAGCCCGTCCTGAAAAGCCAATACCTGGCCTACCTTGGAACTCCTGACACTTTCAGTCCCTCCTTTGTCTTGCCACCTTCCTCAGCCCCTGCTCCTGGGGCAGATCCTAGATGGTTGTCACAGCTAAAAAATGATACGTACAACGCCCTGTGCTAGGGCAAAGATGGGGAAAACAGGAGAGGAACAGAAGGGGCTCCTACTGGGAACAGACTAACCAGCAGCGCAACAGAGGGAGGGGTGAGAGGGCAAGACGGGGGATGTTGAGAAGGGTATCCAAGTGGGTGTGGGGTGGGGGCTATGGCCTGCACTGGGGCTAGAGAGGTTGGTGGGTTATAGAGCCTCGACCAGGAATGTTTATTCACTAGCTACTCCAATACAGATGGATCGGATTCTAGCCACAGGGGACACAACTGGAGGCAACAGCAGCAGGGGCAATCACAGTGACAATCAGCCCAAGAGAACCACAAGAAAGTTGGGCCCTGCCACCCTGTGCTTAGTCCTTGGCCACACGGAGTCATTCAGTTTTCATGGTATTATGGCTTTTTTCTTTAACTGTCATGTGCCTGTTAATTTGTAATTTTTAGAGAGACTCCCCTTCATCTGGAGTGTAGCGTAATGAGTAGGAAACGCTCAGGAATTCCAGAAAGAATCAACGGCATTCAAAGAGCAGTGTCGGGCAGCTATTGTCCCCTGCCACCACGCCCCTCGCACGGCCAGCCGGCACTGACCTTGCTGTCGTAATCGGAGGTGTTCACACACGTGTGGATCACGTACAGCAGCGAGTCCACCAGCCCCTCGCAGGAGCGCATTTGCTTCCTGGCTTCCTCCCCTGCGGAGCTGAGGTTCCTGAATGGGCAGAGACACATGGGAGCTGCTGAGATGAACAGCTCACTCGTTAGCCACGGAGCCTTACCTACCATCTGAGAGATCGGGCGACAGACAGCAGCCACGTAGATCCCGTGTGAGGAGACATCTTAACATCGTGAGAACTCACAGTAACTAGCCCCTCGTTATCCACCCAAAGAGAAGGGAGCAGGCCCATCTGGACTCTGTATCCCTCCTATGACACACTGCTTTCTAAGCTCCTAAAAATTGTTTTGGGGTCTATCCTCCTCAGTTTCCTCGTACGTAAAAAGGGGAGAATAATATGATCACTTCATAGGGTCGTGTGAGGAAGAGAGGCTCCATATAGAGCAATTCGAAAAGTGCCTGCAATGTCTGTTAGCCATGGTTGTTATTTCTAGACATGCTCTGCTTCCCCTGTTGGGCCACCAGGGCTGGCAGTCCCCTGCACCTATTATAATGTTCTGCCTATAATAGGTGGTCACAAATGCTTCCTGAATTTACAGAAGAAATGTCATTTCTTGTATAACCATTCAAATTAAATATGGACATTTATTTATAATTTTTCCAAATATAAAACCCCTGAAAATTGGTTTTGGTCTCATCCATATTAAAACTTTTTTCTTTTTAAAGATTTTATTTTTAAATAATCTCTACACCCAATGTAGGCCTTGAACTCCCAATCCTGAGATCCAGAGTAGCATGCTGTACCGACTGAGCCAGCCAGGTGCCTCCATATTAAAATTTTCGATATCAGTTTGCTTTCATGAATTGATACTAAATTTTAAGGATTATTTTATGTCTTATTAACAAGGGTTCTAGGCTAACTCTGAGATTTTGCAAAAACTTAGGCCAAATAAGGGGGATTTGGAATGATTTTTCTTTATTTTTCTTCAGGGCCAGAGAGTGTCACCCATGGTCCCTCTGCTCTTATCTTGCGTCGCTTCTCAGCAGCACCCAACAGTTGCCATCTTCCATTCCTTTACAATCCCCCAGGACTCTTCACTTCTTTGGTTTTCCTCCTATCTTGCTGCCTTTTCTTCTCAGTCTCTTTTGCTGGTGGGTCCCTCTGGAGTGCCCAGGACTACTCTGGTCCCTTCTTGTCTTTATCTTTATATTCTTATGGGTGGTCTACTTCTGTTGCTTGGCTTTAATACAACCTATGGGCCCACGCATGACTCCCAAACATCTACCTTTAGGCTGACCCCTCGATAAAACCCCAGGCTCCTTTATCCAACTGCTTTCCTGGTATTACTACATGGATAGCTAATGAGACATCTCAAAATGGACATGGTCAAAACTCTCAACCGCTCATCCCTCCACCCTTTCTTCTTCCTGTGCTCCCAAGTCATCCACCCAGGCAAAGACTTACATATTAGCTCTCCCTCCACAAAAATACCCCCTATCTCCTACCTCACGCCAGCACCTGGGCTAGGCCACCGTTGCGGTCTCGCTGGATTGCTGTAACAGCCTCGGGCTCCTATCTCTACTGTTGCCCTTGTTCAGTCTTCACACTAAAGCAGGATCCAGTCCTACTACTCCCGAGATTAAAGCCCTCTGACAGTTTCCCAAGGCGCTTGGAATGAACTATAAACTCCTTCCTCTGACTTCAAAAATCCTACATAATCTGGTACCACTCTGTGCCTCGCCCATTAAGCTCCAGCCATAAGCCCATTTTTGCCCAGAGCCATTACGCTACTTGTTCCCTTTGCTAAAACAGGGCGTCCTCCTGAACCCACCCCACCCTCAAATAAGCAGCTCCTGGTGGTTGGACTTCACTTTCACTTCCTGTGAGGGGCCACGTGACCATCAAAATCTTCTCCTCATAACTCTTATATCATCATGGCACATACTGTTATTTTCTTATTTGTTTTCCTCAAAAGAATATGGTTCCCTCAGAGCAGGGACCTGTCTTGTTCATCACTGATCTCCCGCAGAGGGCATGCACCAAACATGTTTATAGCCCTGAACCACTGGGGGAGCCGGACTGGTGTGTCCTGTGTCTGGGAAGCCTGGCAGGCTGGCCGAGGAGCAATCACAGCCTCCCTGGATCCAGGAGCACAGAAAGGATGAGATGCTCCTTCCACAGACCATCAGGAGGTGATATTATCTGCCCTCTGATGCACACGTCTGAGTTAGGGAGCTGGCCTGTTTCCCAGGATCCTGACTCTTATCATCCGCCCACAGCAAGGGGGCTGACAGTCACTCGTCCTAACAGTGCCGCCTCTGAGCAGCAGCCCAGGCTCCCTCCCCATCTTTCGAGCTGTTAAAACAGATGCTGGGATGTGTGGCTTAAACGTTAGATAGCACCCACTGTGTGTCAGCCACTCACTGAGCACTTTATGTTAGCTCATTCTTCACGAGTGTGAGATGGTTTTGTTACCCCTATTCTCAGGGTGAGGAAACTGAGGCTCCGAATGGGGCAGGAAGCCAGGCTATCTCTCAATGTCACTGTGCCACTCTGCCCCAAGGCTTCCGTTTCAAGTTCCCAAAGCACTGTACACTTGGGACACTGGGTGGAAACTGAGCTGATGAGTATTAATGTCAAAAGTAAGCACTCCTGTCCACACTTAAAGGAGCCTGTGTGGATTTCATATGCTACAGAAAATGACTTACAATAGTATTTGGGCTCATTTTCATTTATTTATAAAACTCAAACCCAACAACTATTTAAACCACACACCTTTTTTGCACCTTTTCAAAGCAAGGTTTTTACCATCACATTTTGAATTTAAACAAAAACCAGGCTGCAAACACATTAGCAGTCAGGATGTGATAACCAGAAAAATGTTGTTAAAGTAGAAAACACTGGAATTTTGGCAGTAATTTCAGACTGAAAGGGCCCTTTTTACTAATCCACAGAAGAGTCATTTATCAGATAATGTCTTTCAGGCCACTAGTCCGTGCTCATGGTATTTTCCTCACAGGATAAGAGTCCAGTGGCCTAAATTTTGAAACAAACTTGGAAATGTAGGTAAATGTTTATAAAGTGAAGTAAATCCTTCTAAAATCAGCTTATCCTTATTTAATCAAAGAATTAATTGGAAAGAAAAAAGAATTTACCTCAGGCAACCTGTTGTATTACGTAGAACGAGTGATGTCTGAAATTTAATTTTATGATCATCATCAAAAGAAGAGTTATTCCATCCAGAATGTGGAACGATCACAGTGTTTGTTAAGGTCGAGAGAGCATCTCGAATGATTGTCATCTTTACAGCATCACATGAAGATAAATTCCAAAGAACTCCTAAAAAATGAGATTTTAAAAAATCAAACCATCAACTAGAGATCCTGCAGGTTTAGGAATAAAATATATCAGCCCTAAGTGATGTGAACTCGGTCTGTTCCAAATCTAATCTATGGCCTGAATTTGCAACCAGGCAGGGGATGGATCCCTAATAAATGTTGAGCGAACATATGTGAGCGTCTGGCAGCGTCTTACACAGCTCTAACAGTCCTCCTCTGAAGTTTTAGAGCCTACGCATCTATCAGACAGGATGACTAAGGCTTCTGCAAAGCAAATTAGAGCTACTCTTGGAGGGGAAGGGGCACAATCCAATTAAGGGTCAGGAATATAACGCATCTGTGACTGTTGTAAAGCTGTCATTCAACGCATCATCCCTTACGTTCAGGGTTCTGTGTGACAAACCGATTTTAGAATTTAGTACCTGGAAACAATTTCTCTTTCTCAAAAGGTTGACACATTTCTCTGTATCATGCTTCCTTTTTCTACGGGGAAGCTCAAGCTTAAATATGCTTGCAGCAACATACCTAAGACGGTGGTTACATCTGCTTCGTCTCCCTCCTTTAGACGAGGTCTAAACATTTTTATTTCCACATTAAGAGTTGTATTACCAGGTGCAAGTTACTGCCATGCCTCTTTGGATATAGGTGAGACTAACAATACATTAAGTCCCTCATATTGTAATTCATATCAGGATTGCTGGGACGATAGACCTTAAAGGTAGATTAGGGCGGTATTTAAATTGTAAGCATATTACAGCGTCTTCTTTTCTGTGTCAACTATGAAGTGGGTTAAATGATTGTTAGAGCACACATATTTTCTAAGAATTATTCTTTTAGAAGTTAGAGCAAATTCAAGATTGAACCTACTCCATGTCATTTTCACATCCATGCATTTCCCCGAGTCAGAGGAAAGGAGGGCGAGGAGAGGCGGCGCAGCTGGTACTGAGGTCCCGCAGAGCCCTGCACTCCTGATGCCGCCTTGACAAGACGCTCAAAAGCCTGTACAGTGCTTGTAGAATTATCAACACACAAAACGCTTGAGGCCCTGGGGAGGGGAAGGAGTTGGCAAGATCTGTCCATTTCCGTGGGAGCATGCGAGGCTTGTGAACGTGACTGATGGAGAGTGTGGGGAGGACGGCTGCTCCAGTGCCCGGTAGCAGCAAACTGTCCGCCCAGCCTTCTCGGGGCCTGGAGAAACTGCAGGGACCTTTACAAAGGAGCGAGGCGTGAGAGAGCTGACAGGAGCTTTTCCTTTCGGAGGAAGCAGTGCAAGCACAGGGCCTGAGCTGCAGATAGTAAACTGATACTCTGACCGAGCCCAGAGAGGACGGCCCCTTCCCCGCACATCACCCTGACCTATCCACGCTGCACAGGGAGTGGCCAGTGATGGAGGCTGATGCTTGGGCTCTGGCCTGCTCCACCCTGTGCCTGTTCCTCTCCTCCTTCACTTGCCTTTGACTTCTAGACCTGGCTGGATGGGCTTACCCTTGTTTCCCAAGGACTTTCGCCCTTTCTCTGCTCCTACCCTTCAGGGTGGGTTAGCTCACCATCATCAAAGGACCTCAGTCTCAGCAGTGGTTCATCGAGTTAGGCCCCAAATGGGAGTGAGGGTTAGACAGTCTGGAATCAGGAAAAGGATGGACCTTGATTTGTCTCTGAAAGCTTGTTCTGTCCACCATGACAGACGTCTGCTTATATAATTATCACGCGGCAAACAACAGATGCATTTGAGCTGAGAATGCAGCACACACTGGGGGTGCTTATGAAATGACCTTCAGTTCCTCAGGTAGAGCTATTTCTCCATGGATTCTGATAGAATTGGCCGTCAGTTTCTAAATCAAATGGTTTTAATCCAGGGAGGTTTTAATCTAGGGAGGTGGTACTACCTGTTTCCTGGAGGTTTTGCTGGACTCTCTCAGGAGCAGCCATGTGAGGTGTGGCGGGAGGAGGACGGGCAGCAGGCTGCCAGATCCCCACCCCAGTTCACCCAGAGTGGCTCCATACTTATCTGTTCTCAGTACTGGGCTACACTGTATGTTTCTGTTTCAAACAAGGGTTTCATGTCTGAAAGACATTTGAAAAGCATTGTTTCAGGGAAAAGGTATCAGAGGACTCAAGACCAAGGGAGGGACCTGGGAGGTAAGGATGAAAAACAAGTCCCTGGAGGTTTATCCTGACCCAAAGACAGGGGAAGGGAGAGAAGATGGAAGAAAGAGTGGATTGAGGCGTAGAAGGGTGGGTGATAAAGGCTGCCATGCGTGGGGCTTCAGCACGCTTGCTAATGAGGACAGCCGTACTGGACCAGGGTACTGCAGGGGCCTGCCGGGGCTTGAGCCAGACGCAGGGCAGCATGCAGCCCCGACACTGTCAGAGGGGAGGGTCATCGCCTAACCTCCCCTGACAATTTGATAACATGTTTTCAAATCCCTCATTCCACAGAATTCAACACATGGGGGAGGGCTGCATTTTCTCATATGCTTCATTGTACTTCACAGAATAAATGTATAAAAGTTAACTGTAAGGCAAGGCTTATGGAAAGGAAAGCCTATTGCATTACAGGCTATAGGTATAAAATTAGATATACAGCTACAGAAAATGAAACAGTGTGAGTCACAGACTTCAGGTGAAAACATGACTAGGAAGAGGAGTGGGTCTTTAGCACAACGGATCTAGGAGTTGATGCCTAGAAGTTCTCTGATTGGCAGAAAATCTTGTTTTTCGTGGTTCCTGCCTCCATTCTTGGCTCCTGCTAAGACTTACTTCTATGAAGAAGATATTTCCCATATTTGTGGATTTCCCTGATTTTCTGTGCAGGTACCAGAATTTTGTCCTGCTTTTTCTTGTATCAGGCATTTAGAATGACCAGTGGAGTTACATGTCATTCTGTTGTTTACTATTATCTACATGGGACTGAACAGCATAAATCAATATAAACTACAGTAAAATGACCATTTCCTGTGGTTTTACTCTGTGCCAGGCATTGTGTGCTTTACATATAGAGCCAAGCTGCACAAAATGAATTAACTTCCCATTTAATTATTTTGTAGGACTGAAATTCCACATGTTGATTTTTTAAAGGATGAGTACTTGTATTTCTAAACTTAATTTTAATTTCATTTAGGCAAGTATAATGAGGAACAAATACTCTACCATGATCCATTCTTTTACAAGTCTTGTTACACATATGCAGAGCACATACAGGTGCTCAAATATATTTATTGATGGACCCAATTTAACAGCATGTGTTTATTTTTTGATTTCCCTTTTATTTCCTTTCTGTCAGACTTAGCTCAAAATTATTACCTGCCTTTCTTAAGCTGACTATTCAGGAGTGTCTTTAAGGTTTGTAACTACAGGGAGAGGTCAGAACAATGTCCTGGATCTTTAAAGGAATTTGCCAGCATAGTTTTGCTCGCCTTTCATATGAAGACTAAAAGAGATGGTTATTGAAACTACCAACATCTTAGCTCTGAGGATAGGAGAATCCCATTTCTGTTACATCTCTAGAACCAGAAGTTAAGAGTTATAGCAGCGTGCTAGAATCCTAACCCCTCAAAACGGCAAAATAGAGAAGATTGGTGTTGCACAATTATAAAATGTTAAATTGTTTGAAAATATGTAACCCTTCCGTACACAAGGTGACTGTGTTATCTTTTGGTCAGTTGAGATGACTTATTGATCATAAAACCAGTCTACTATGTAAAAGTCTACTACGGGCTTTCTATAACCTCAAAATATGTTCAAAATTATTCTTGACCAGAAAAAAAGGGAAGATTCTATTTTTGCCGAGTCTGTAGCATTCAGAGGACCCATACCAAGGCAGCTTTATCATCTTGCACTGAGTTATATTACCCCTCTAATCCTGCACTGTACATTGTTACACAGAGAGCTACAGCACTGGGTGTGGATTTAAACTAGCCACTTTGAATATCAGAGACATTGATTTTTTTCTTCCCCACCTTCTGTTTCAAAAACAAGGTTATGGAAAGCCTAAACAACCAGTTCTGATCAACCAATACTGGATGAAGAAGGTTCAAATTAAACTTAAAAGCCTTAGCTATGGAATGATTAATTTGGCTTATTTCTTCCAAGTAAAAAGCACCATTCTTAAGACCAGCTAATAATACCTGTGTGTACTCCACCCCACTGAAGTAGTGCTAAAACAATGTTCTCCCCACTTAGTCTGTCTAGGCCTTCGTTTACTGGGTCACAAGAATGTTGCTAGAGCAGTAAGTAATGGACGGTAAATACACCAACTCCCAGATGGACCAAGACTGTTGAGAAAATAGAAAGCCATAGGATTACATCCTCATCAACATGATAAACCTCGAGCTCTGAGGTCCTCATGCAAAGTTTGCTTCAAAAATATTTATCAGCATACTCCATGGTTTCTAAAGAGGAAGTTAACAATAAACTATAATTTGGTTTAGGAAGCTTGAGGTTTTTATTTAATTTAAGGCAATGAGCTATTTGTTGGGAGAACTAGGAATATACACATATAAACTAATTTAGAAAATATCAGAGAATTTCATGCATATTACTGTAGAAAAAGCTGGTGCTTCTCTACTGCAGGAAAAAGTTCATGCAATTACAAGTAACCAATAATCGCAATGAAATTCTCCCATGAAAGATGAAAGTTTATTTTCCCCACAAAGAATGAATAAAGTAATTAAAATACCATTTCACATAAATCCTGCACTGCAAAATTTTGAAAGAGCTCGTATTTAAAAGTAGCTTTATACCTATTCTAACAACCAACTGATAATTTTATAGTCAAATTAGAAACTGATTTTACTGATTAATTAAAATAATAGCACTATTTGAAAAATGAATTTCTTAACGGACATTAAAAACCAACCAAACAACATTTGGAAAATATTATTTCTCTGGTAGCTGAAATATGTAACAGCTTACACAATTGTTTTTCTTTCTGATACGAAAGAAATCTTTTTTTTTTTTTTTTTTTAAAGATTTTTTTTTTTTTTTTGACAGAGATAGAGACAGCCAGCGAGAGAGGGAACACAAGCAGGGAGAGTGGGAGAGGAAGAAGCAGGCTCATAGCAGAGGAGCCTGACGTGATACGAAAGAAATCTAAAAGCATTAATTTTTACATAGCCGTCAATTTATGCCCAGTTTCCTAATTATAAAAAAGCCCCACAAATGCTTGTGGACATTGCAAAAAGAAAAATAAAACAGCCAAAAGAACAAGCACACTTTAAACAGCCCTGCCGGACATGTTCCTGCATTTCCTTCTTCGCGACCCTTATTCTCGGTGTCTGTGCTTGATGTTCTGTCAGTCCTGCTTTTTAAAAGATGTCCATGAGCTAAACAGAACTACGCAAGCCTTAGGGGCTGGAGAGTACTGTATCAGAGAACAAAGGATGAGTCCCTACCGTGCTGGCACAGAGCAAGCGTCAGGACAGGTCACTCTCATGCCTCTGCTTCAGCTCTGACATACGCACTCAGCAACCCCCCTGCCCCCAAATCTGTGTGCTCCCTGGAACACGCTGGTGTTGGGAGTATCCACCCTGCAAACATTCTTGGTAAGTCGGGATACAAATATTAGGCTAATAGTGAAAATATAAAACATCAAGCCTTCAGACTGCATATGAAGGTCAGAGTGTGTGTGCCTCTTGTCTGTGGATAACAAGGCAGGAGTGGGGGCTCTGAAGCTAGGGCCACCGCCTGCTCCGAGTGCATGCCTCCATTACTATCCCCCTAGATAATCTTTGGCTGAAACACTCATGATCCAGCAAATACACCTCTCCATTTCTTCTCATTGAAGCTGCCCCCAAAGCTCTCCCTTAACCCCTGTAGGGTTTTTATAAACCTCTGAGGCTTTCTGTTGGGAAGACAGTAATGTCATGACTCTATGGCTACCACATCTGGTCACAATATGGCCACCTACGTCCCTGTCCACGAGAGCCATGCAGCTCAGGCCTCTCAGATACACGTTCCTTATACCCAAGCACGGAACAGACCTGTGCTGCCCAGTAGAGGAGCTATCCAGACGTGGCTAGTCCGAATTGAGCTGAAAGCTAGAAGTGTAAAATACATAGTGGAGAATGAACTTGGTATGAAAGAAATGAATGTAAAACCTCATATTAATAATTTTTATATTGCTTATAAATCATTTAGAAGAACTGGGTTAAATAAACTACATTTTAAAAATAAATAATACCTGTTTCTTTTTCCTTTTTCATGCGGCTACTAGGAAGTTCAGAATTACGTGTGCCCTACATTATACTTCTATTGGGAAGTGCGGGGAGAGATACTTGTTCACTGCATGCCAGCATCTAAGGGAGACATGGAGGTGAGCCCTCTGCTCTCATAGGCCTTGCCACAAATAGTTACAGCACAAGGCAGCTATGACAAAGCACCCAAGTGTCGGAGGAGCGGCAAGCACAGCCCGCATGTCATTTGTGCCAGGCACGCCACACCCATCATCACGCCCAGCAACAGGTACTTTTATCACTGGGGAAGCTGGTATCTGGAGGCGTGACTTGCCTGGGGCCACAGAGCTGGAAGGAAACAAGTCAATCTTACCCCAGAGCTCAGTCACTCCCAACAACATGCTGCTTCTCCCTGGATGTTTTTCTGCACGTAGGAACCGTCTGGTAGGATTGGGGACCACCACATTCTAAGCTGAAGTGTGAAAGGCAGAAGCTGGGGAGAAGCACTGGGGTAGGAGAAACCCTTCCAGGTGGGCTACAGCCTTGGGGAAGGAGCAGGAGTAGGGGAGCCTCAAGGCTTGGGCTGGCCTAGAAGGGAAGGGCAGGGGCTGCAGACGTGAACTGCCAAGTGGGGAAGTGTGGAAGGCAGGGACAAGTGTGATCCCAGGGATGACCGGAGGGTGGGGGGGGGTTCATGGACCAGGAGGGGCAGAGCCCATGTTCCAGGAATGTGGGAGGAATGTGAAGAGGACCTGAGGAGTGAGGACGAGATGGGAAGGCAGAGAGGAAGGGCAAGTGCTTGTGCCGAGAGTTTGGAGCCCGATGCAAGGTGAGGGTAGCCTCCAAGCTGAGCCCCTGCCTGGCATCTGTGTGAGGATCCGGAGCTGTAACAGGAAGGAGGAAATCAAGGGACAGCAGGAAAAGAGCAGTACAGTGAAGAATGCCTACCATTTGTGGCTTCAGGCAAATCACTCGAGCTTTCCACCAGGACTGGAATGCTGTGAACAAATTATGAAACAGGAATGGAACTGATCTAATGGGAAAGCAATTATTACGGGAGTAGGGCAGAAGTTCTGTTTTCAATCATAGAAAAGCCTTTCTTTGTCTGGCTAAATGCTGAGGAAACAACACTCAAGGCAGTGTACAATTGCTCCCGGGGTTCCTCAGATGCTCCCATCTCAGCAGGGGCTAGCTGAACGGTGACTCCCGGTAGAACGTGCCATCGTGGATTCTCACGGTTTCCTTCTTCCTGCCGCCAGACTAGGCCTGCTTGCTGCCCTTCCTGCAGGCTGGCACAGCAGGCCGCTTAGGTGATGGGCAGTCCAGCTGCCCCAGGGCTGGGTCCCACAGGGAGGCCTGGCCCAGCCAGCTGGGGAGGCCTGGCCTTACTCGCCTGCCCCCTTCCTGTGGTTTCCTGCACACAGCTCATGCATACTCCCTGTCAGGCATGGAAAAGTTCCCTTGGGCCCAGCTATGAGCACAGCGGTCACCGCCTCTGGTTTCAGCAGCAGGAGGGAGAAGGCGCTTAGGTGATGTGGGAGAAGGAATCTTCCCTGGAGGGGGCAGTGTGGAGCCCACGGCCTGGGCTAGCCGCAGAGGCTGCACAGAGTAGGGCTCCAGCCTACATACTGAATTTGAAGGAGATTGCTCCTGCTGGTTAAGTCTTCCCCTGCCAAAGGACACGAGTGACAGATCTTTACAATCTTTAAAGAACATAAGGGTGGGCCTGCGTTTCTGTGATTTTTCAGGTACAAAGGTGGATCACGGCATCTTTGAAAAGATCTATCAATTTCTAGAGATCCGTTTACAGACTCACATTTACATTCCAACATACTCTTCTTTATTTCAGATAATTTGCAACTTCATGGATAGGTGGAGACTATTAACTACATCATGTAGTCACGGAGTCCTCCATACCCTGGAAGGGCATTTCTGCTGAAAGTAATCAGTAATTCAGAAATGCTGACTGAGAACTGCCCATAAGGGATGTAAACGATGGCTCTGTCAGGGAGAGTTTGTAAAAGTGAACAGGTCACACAAAGGGAAATCCTCCCGAGAGAATCCCAGTGATGCTGAGGTGGCAGGGAGGGCAGTGACCCAGCCACCTTGGTTGTTCTTCAAGTTACTGCAGCTTTTGGTGCAGAATTAGGTCATTTACACTACCCTCGAGATGTGCCTGAGAAGTCACTGAAGTTACGTGCTCCACAGCTGACTTTGAAGGGCTCCAGGAATGTGCTTCTTCATGTGGACTAAATCTTCAGCCTCGCTGTCTGGCCCCAGCAGAAGCCCAGAGACAGAAGTACCTCCACTACTAAGCCACGAGAGGTCCTATAGACTTAGAAACTGCAAAGTCCTTGAGGGGCCTGGGCTGGCGTCTCTTGGGCATCTTCTTTTTAGATTTTTGTCATATGCCTTCATCTTTCTCAAATATACTGGCTGTCTAATCTCCCAAGACAGTGTGTCACTATGGGGCCTCTCTTGCACTGGTAAATTCTACCCTGACCAACAGCTGACCACCTGAGTTCTCTAGGGACCTCTGAGACTCCCCATTTGACTGCCTCATTTTGCTTGGCATTTAGAAGCCTACACATAAAATAGAAGGTCATATTCTACTTACAAGGTTGAATCTTTTCATAGTTGGACTATAAATCTTGCAATAGTCACAAGACTAAAATCACATTTCACGTTTTCTAAGCGACCTGACACTTTATGATTAGACCCAATCAGTAGTTTGATGTGAACGTGCTACTGGCCAAGTTCAAACAGATTTCTCTACATTCTCAGGTGAAATTCAGAGAATAAAGGAGATACTGTGTTTTCTTTCTTCTTTTCAGTGGTTATCTGAAAGAATGAAGGGAGGTGACACTGCAAATGGGTAGATACACCCCCAGATTTTGCATGTGCTCAGCACTTGTCAGTGGCCCAGGGATGGGCCAGAGGGGAGGCAGAGGCAGGGAAGGAAGTGCTCTGGCCTGCAAGCCAGGAACCCAACCAGGACTCAATCTCTCTGGACCCCAATTTCTCATTGGCAATACAGGGGGGCAGAACAGAAGATTTCTTTAAGGCACTTTCCACTTCAAAGTTCTGTGACTCTGAATTAGGAGTTGTCTCATTTATGATACACGGTTCTGTCTTATCAATTAAACTTCTTTGTTTGTCATTTTATTTCTTATTATCAATTTTTATGGTTTGAAATGTTCAGTAAATAAGAAAGCACACGATTCTGTTGTTCCTGTTTTATAAAGTGGGGCAAGTGGTGAGGATCCCACTGACGTTGGCTGGGAATTGGGAAGAGATGTTGCTAGATTTCTGAAAATTCCCCATGCAACACCTGATGGCTCTAGTGGTCCACAAAAAGCGGGACAGAAATAGGCCAACTCCTCTCTGGACCAAAGAACAAATCACTTTTTTGAAGGCATAATAATTAGACCAAGGGGACATGTTTAGTAAATTATTTTATCCTGTGACGGCACTTATCAGTCCAAATGGCTGAATGCATATCCACTAAGCTCCTGCTCTTTACAGAACATCCTAGTGTTTGCTCAACTTTAGCCTGGACTGTCTACCCTTTCGTAGTGCAGGACTATCATTTTCTTCTTAATTTTTTACCTAATTAGAAACATGGTGCTAATGATCAGTAAGGGAGCAAACCTAATTTCATATTCTGCATAGTGTTTGAAATACACTGCTAGCATCCAAAAATTCTTAAATAAACAGTGTGGAAATATTTTACTTAGCCATATGGATGAATAATCACTTGCTAAACTGGAAAGAATGTGAATATAGCAGTCATTTAAACAGTCTATTATTCAAGAATGAAGGCCACTTTTTGATATTTAATGGTAGTGTTAATAGGGATAATAGAAGTGTGGTAGTTTTGGGACATCTGGTACATTAAAAGGTAGGCCTCCGGATTCTGTGAAATATCAATTTCAATAGCTTTTAAAAAATGATGCTTTCAGGACGCTCAATAACTCGAAACTCTTATTTCCTGGCTTAGAAACACTATTTAGTTATCTTGAGCAAATGAGTTCCACATATCTTTTCTAGTGACAAGATGTTCCCACTTTCCACCCATAGCGTGTGGCCTAGAAGACATTCATTTTCTAACCCAACCGGGAACAACCATACTTTCATGCAGCTTTCAAGTTTAAGCACAATAAAGGCAGAAAGTGTCTTTGTGACTATAAAAAACAACAACAAAACCCCCCTAAGTACCCATACAGATCAGCAATTATTAAAAGAAAAGCTCATTAGGTTTCAACCTGGAAAATGAAAACACAATGAAGAAAACACAAAAATCCTGTTACATTATTACAGGACCATTTTAATTAACGATGATAGCCATACTGTCTTGAGAAAATACACCTGGCAAAAAACATTTTTCCTTGCAAATAAAGATGTGGCCCAAAATGCAGGTGCTGGGCAATTATTATATTTCAAGCAAAGGTGAGGCATCTTTTTCAAAGATAGCTAAAATTTCTTCATTTATGTATATTAAATGCCAAACTGAAACAAAGGGGACTAGAAAAAATTTAAGTCTTTGGATTAATAACTAGGTTGAATTACTTACTGTTAAGAATAAAATATCTAGTTTCAAAGGGGATAGTAATTTTTTCAGATAATACAGTATTTTGAACACGGGAGTTCATTGTATTTAACATTTCATGATCCTAAATCGACTATAATCCCCACTGAGGAACTCTTACACCATACCTGCAAAGTGCAAACATTGTGCGAGGCCGGCCAGGGCCAGAGCGGTTTGTGGAGACACTGGCAGAACACTGAAATTTGGAAGGACAGTGTTCTGTTTTCAAAGAGGACTTTACAGGAAATGGGCAGCTCGTAGGGCATGCTGAGTGATGTGGTCACAGAGAACCCAGCTGCCCATGTTTGGAGCAGACATGCTATAATGAGAATGGTTCAGACTGGGACACACTTTCCTGGTTAGGAGAGGTCCGGGATGCTGGATTTAGGGCCAACTGGTCTTCTCCTTTAGGGCTATTCCTAGCCAAATGAGCTCCTGAGGGCCCATCTTTCTTGCCTTCTCAAGCCATACTTAGTGTCTTCTTGTTGCTCTCTAGATAACGCTACTGCTCAGTCTTAGCCCCACAAAGCAACGGGTTCCCTGTCTCTGTGGCCCGAGCACATCAAGGGTGGCTACTTTATGTGGAAGCTGTACAGGGGATACACGCATTGGATAGCGGATGCGACAACATTTACTTTGAGGTCCTCTCCAGCCCTGTGATTCTATGGCTCAAAGACGGCTTATTTGACTCGAGGAAAGAATGAATGAAAGAGTGCAAGGATGTCTTGATATTGTCATGCTTTAAAACACATCAGGGACTTGTTATTTTTTAAAAATTACTGAAGAGCATTTAAAGGTGGTAACCACTAAATTCTGGAGCTGAAAAATGTGAACATATAATTTTTCTTGTCTTCATAAATCTTGCTCTATAAATATATGCATACATGCAACACACACACGTAACTATGCTAGATTTACATTATGACTTTGCAGTTTCATATTAGCTGGATAATGTTTATATACAAATCAAACTGAGGCTGACATTTAGCATTTGGGAGCTGGAAATTCACTTCTTAAGTCCTCTGGACCAACTCCTTTATATAAGTCAACTGAGTGAAGTGTTCACAAACTGACCACTCCCATTCCAAAGCAAAGACAACTTCTGAAGCGAATGTGTTGTAAGCAATCAGCTCTTGTATCAGTATAAATTATTAGGAGTAAAAGTACAGAGTTATAAAGCAATTCTTAATTTTTCCTCTCCTACAAGTATGGACAAAAATACTTCTTAAAGCTTAAAAGCTACTGGCAGTTGTTTCAAAAAAAAAAAAATCAGAGGTTGTTGCTGGTTTTACATTGGAAGCAATATATCTATTGGAGGAATAGGCCTTTTTGAATTAGTAAACACTCATATCCTCCTTTCAAGGCTAGAGCCTACGTCTGAAAACATCTTGTGTTCTCAGCAGCTAATACTGCATCCACACAGAAATAGTGGAACATGGAGGGACGTCTCTGAATTAGCACTTAGAGCCAGAGTATGCACCAGGTGAATTAGTACCTAAAAGCTCTGAGTAGTAAAGTCCGGCTCTACTTCAAATAAATTGGATTTATTCTCAAGTGAAAAAGAAATCACCAAACTTTCATGTACTTGCTTCTTGTTTATGACTAAATCTTACAAATTCCTTGAGCTTAGCTCAGGACAGGTACTGTAACCATTTCACCCAAGCATAAAGCCTCAGAAACAAAAATCCAGCCAAGACTTATCCCTTCTGTGACAAATTATGACAGAAGAGAAAAAAACTGCACATTTATCGTGACTAGTTAATCAAAAGAGAACCAAATCTGAGTAGAAGCTGTGCTTTTAACATCAGGATATCCACAGATCACCACTGGACTCACAGGGAGCCCACACACGTTAGTCTGGAGGCTCGCTGGCTGCACAGGTGTTACTGGGAGAAAGTATTTAGACAATTGCACAGGAAGTTCATAGTGATGGGGAAAAAACACCAGACAAGGAAAGAAAGCACTCATATGCTGCAAACATGCTGTCTCCTCTAAACATCTCTGAGAGCTTAATGCTAATTTTGGGGCATAATCACAGTGATTGTGTTGACTTCTAGAATGGCTATGTCTATATTCTTCCTTTTTCCTTAATTCTATTTAGATTGTCCTGATTTTAATTTTATACACATATGCCATACATATGTAAGTGTAAATAATTTATTTTTTTGGTGTGAGGGGGGGTTTGCTGCCTCCAAAGCATTTGAAAAAGAGAATATACTAATAAATCAATATGTAATTAGATATGTTAAAGCATTATTCAAACTACGTTAAGGCAGGCAGTCCATTCCAGAGTTTAGGATTATACATAAAGTATATTCTACTTTTATTATGTAAATTTCATATCAATATTATTTGGAGTACAGGGTACTGTATTTTGAACATATTAATATCTTATAAGAAAGCTGACTCCCCTTAAACATTAGATTCATGATGGTTTGCTACATTCCCAAGTGTTACTGAATTATATCTGTCAGAACCTACAGCTTTAATTTCATAGTGGAAGTGAGTGGAGAATGGGATTAATTTTTTTTAAAAATGCTGTTAGAAAATTTTAAATTAAATATCTTGAGCATGAAAAATGGCATAGCAAATATAAAACACCCAGGTAACTACTATCAAGTTTTGTTAAATATTAATATTTTGTCTTATTTGTTTCAGGTTTCTTTTTCTTTTTAAAGAAACAGAGCTGGATGATAGCCCCCAATCCCATTTTCTCCATCTGCATCCCCTAGAGGCAACTACTATCCTTAACCTAGCTTCTGTCATGCCAATGAAAAATTTTAACTTCACTGAATGTGTGTATATCAAAAAATGTATAGACTCAACCTGCATATTATGAAACTTTATACCAATAGTATCATGCTGTGCTTATTATACTGCCAGTGTTTCTGGATAGTTACCTATGTTGCCATAGATAGCTTAACACACTTGTTTTAACTCTTGTCTGTGGTTTTGCTCTGTGAATGTTCTGCCCTTTATTTAACCATTTTCCTACCAGTCAATACTCAGTATTTCCCCCTAATTTTCTATTATAAATAATGCTGTCATTAATTTGCCCTGCTGCAGAATTGTTCTTTCGTCTGGACCTCAAGAACCTTTGAATCCAGCTGACAGTGCTGCAACGTCCGGTCTCTCAAGACAAAACATCACTCACTTCCTCCTGTTCTCTCACGCCCCACATTGGACCATTGTGCCCTCGCCGTGAAATGTCTCTCTCACTGTTCCCTCTTTTCAACCGCCCACCCCTTGCTTCTATCACCGATGCAGCTCAAGCTATGACCACTAGGTTCCAGGCCTCCCAGACACCAGACCCATCTACTTCAAATCAATCCTGTGCCCTGTGTCTGCTGGAAAAATGCACTTAAAGGCCCAAACCACCCACACCATGCCCTACAATCACCTCCACTGTGTATGGGACACAAGTTCCTCATAAAAGTTCCCCAAACCAGGCCTGCATTTCTCTTTGGCCTTGTCTTCCTTCAGCATGCCTCTCAGGCTGGACACTCCGACCCCCTATTCTGTGCTGTCTCCGAGCTTCTGCCTGTGACCGGAAGTATCTCCCCAGCCAATGCCTCCTCATTGTTTAAGACAGTTTTGGTTTCACATCAACCAGGGAACTTCCCTAGCCATCCTCTGTGCCCCCGTGCAGCCTCCACTGCGTCCTGGCACTTGCCACATTTCACTGACATCTCGAGAACCACTTGTGTTTCTCCTGAGAAGGAGGGCAGGGACTGAGTTCTATTCACCTGCACATCTCCGGGACCTAGGAAAGCATCGGATGTACTAATGGGCATTTAGACCCTGGCTGAACTGAAGTGGAAGGTATTTTTCTTTCATAATACAGGAGAGCCAGTCTGTTGAAAACAAGCAGATTTACTATGGAATACATAATTAAAAAAAAAGACGTATTCAGTCCTCTATGTACAAGACATCCATTAGCTGATATTTACTCATTAAAGTACAATAACTGATACTAGTCAAGACGAGCCCGTACCACTGCACCTGAACCATTAGATCAGATTCAGCCTTTGTCACAGTCGTGAGCATGACACCATGATCTCATACCTAGAACCTCCCACTTCTTCACAGTGCCACTGTACAAAGGCATCGTCTACATGGTTTTCCACGTTTACTCCAGGACAAGATCACATTGTTTACCCACCTGTAACAAGCTCCCTTACTTCTGCATCAATAGATTTTCTTAACAGTCGCAACAAGGCAGGTATCCCACCAACATTCTTCATTGCTATTTTATTTTCATCTGTAGACTTGCCAAAAACAAGGTTTCGGAGGGCACCACAAGCATTCTTCTGAACTTCCAAAACTCTGTGGTCCAAAAGGTCAACCAGATGCTTGATTCCCCCTAACCTACACACCTAGAATGAAAAATATTAGGTACCAGGCCTAAGTGACATGATTCATCAGTGATCAAACAAGTCTGTTATGGAAAAATCATGGTAAATGGACAACTCCAGATCATTTCAAAAGGTTGCTTTTTATTCTAAATAACACATCTTTTATAAACATTAAGGGCACTCTCCAAGATTAGGCTCTTTTCCTGGGTTTGGCTTAAAAAAAGGAAAGGAGAAGTAGGTGTTTTAATGGCCATGTGCAGCTAGCACAATCCTACTCCAACCTCCTAAACTCACAGAAGGATTATGCTTACACTTCTTTTTTTTTTTTTTTAAAGTTTTTTTTTTTTTTTTAAGATTTTTTTTTTTTTATTCGACAGAGATAGAGACAGCCAGCGAGAGAGGGAACACAAGCAGGGGGAGTGGGAGAGGAAGAAGGAGGCTCATAGCGGAGGAGCCTGATGTGGGGCTTGATCCCATAACGCCGGGATCACGCCCTGAGCCGAAGGCAGACGCCCAACCGCTATGCCACCCAGGTGCCCCTATGCTTACACTTCTGAGCACAATGAGCAAATACACAGATGCAACAAAGCTGTAAGCAGGATCAGAGGTAACATATGGGAAAGGATTTTTGACTGAAGTCACTTGGTTTACACGATTGTTTCTCTAGACTACTTTCCCTAATCTTCCACTTGTCAATTAATTAGCACATTACGTAAATATTTCTGGGCTCTATTTCCTTCATCCACCCTTAGCTCAGCAATGGGTATGTTGTTTTGCACTGTGGTTGATGAAAAACACTTAGGTTCCATATGCCGTTCCAGGGGGGAAAATGCCAAGACGTTAAAAAAAAGAATCTGTCATAGGACAACAGTCGATAACCAGTGACCCACTGTATTTCTGTAAATGCCAAAAAAACTTTAAAATTTCAAATAAAATACTCACATAGGTTCAGTATTAGTAATGGTTATAAATTCTCTGTAACATGTGTTAATTGTATGTTGGCACCAATCTTGACTAGAACGAGGTTAAATTGATTTCTGCGTCATGTTTTGTAAATAAGCTAATAGTGGACACATGATTTGAAAATGCTAATAGGGGCGCCTGGGTGGCACAGCGGTTAAGCGTCTGCCTTCGGCTCAGGGCGTGATCCCGGCGTTATGGGTTCGAGCCCCACATCAGGCTCCTCTGCTATGAGCCTGCTTCTTCCTCTCCCACTCCCCCTGCTTGTGTTCCCTGTCTCGCTAGCTGTCTCTATCTCTGTCAAATAAATAAATAAAATCTTAAAAAAAAAAAGAAAAAGAAAAAGAAAATGCTAATAGCACTCCAAGGGGTATACTCATCCTGGTTTCTCCTGAGAAATACTGAAATGCATGGTTAAGAAGTAAAGGGGTATCTGATACCAAAATATCCCTTTGAAAGGACCTCTGCATTGCATCTGGTAATTTCTAAAGCACACAGGCATGTGACTGCTCAACGGAAAGGGACTGCGATCCGGGGGCCTGCCCGGCGCTGGGGGCTGTACCTCCATTTTCACTTTGTTGTCACCGAAGCACAGGTGCTGCAGGTAGGCGGCTGCATTCGCCTGGACCGACGGGAACTGGTGCTGCAGCATGTGGATGACTTCAGGCAGCTCCGGGTCACGCCAGGCGAACTCCCTGCGTGAGACAAATACGGCTTCAAAAAAGGAAGGGCAATGTTTTAACAATGCGCTGAACGAAGCACTTGTCATTAGAAAAAAAGCTTGGCTGAGGCCAGAACTGGAAGTTACCAGACTCCTAAAATAGATAAATGTGAGGAACCTTCCCCCCGATCAACACACGCAGAGGGCCGGATGCTTCGGATCTTAAAGAAATCACGATAAACAGATGCACTGAAAGAGTCAAGAGAACAAAGGAAGTTCTTAATAAGAAAAACTTTTCCATCCTCATTTTCCTCTTCAATTCTAATTTTATGCCCTTCTACCTATGTCAGAAATTTGCAGGTACGTGGCTCAGGCAAACAAGTGCACTTTAGTCAGGTGAGAAGTCATGCCTGAGCAGAGAGAAAGAAAGGCTGGTGGGAACAGGCAGATCTGGTGTCAGCCTGGAATTTGCAAATAATGTGGGCCCGAAAACTTTTAAGAAACTTACTATGTATGGTTGCTCTTGATTATATGATAGAAACACAGAAAATTATAAAAACATATTTAATCAATAATCTTATACCGAGAAAAAAACTGTTGACATTTCCTGCTGATCTTTTTTTTCTATCATGTGTGCAAATGTGCACGTGGGGTATATAGAACTTTTTTTCAGAGAACTGGATCATATTAAATAGCTCTTAATATTTCATGAGTACTTATTCGTTTATTCTTATTGCAACCACACAGATAATGGAGGGAGACACGCTAAGCAACTTGCCTAAAGTCACTCAGCTAGTCAACAGCAGAGCAGTCTGCTTTCAGAGTTTGTACCAGTAACCCCTACGCTGTCCCCACTTCTTGTGTAAGGAGTACACAATCATACTAAGATCATACACTTTTATACTCTGCCTTTTCAGGTAACATCACACTGTGAGCAACTGATTGGCTCACTGTTTGGGATCCTTGTTAAATGTGAATATATGCTTATATCATATGGAGACCAACTTCTTTTTTTTTTTTTTTTTAAAGATTTTATTTATTTATTAGACAGAAATAGAGACAGCCAGCGAGAGAGGAAACACAAGCAGGGGGAGTGGGAGAGGAAGAAGTAGGCTCGCAGCAGAGGAGCCTGATGTGGGGCTCGATCCCATAACGCCAGGATCACGCCCTGAGCTGAAGGCAGATGCTTAACCGCTGTGCCACCCAGGCGCCCCTGGAGACCAACTTCTTAGAAACAGTTCACAAAACAACGAATTTGCAGACTTTGACTACAGGATGAACTATTACAAAAAAATGAATACTGAATAAACCTTAAAAAACCCTTTAAATTAGCAACCTAGTGATACTTCTACTGTCCAGTTTGTAAAGGCCTAGAGTCTCTCTTGGTCTGGGAAGGCTCCATGCATTAACTTGCTTGTCCACTACAAAGGGGTAACCTATACCTGCACACACATACATACCCATTCAAATGAGCAGTGACTCCTTCCTATGCTGCACGTGCCATAGCAGGTGCTACACAGATACAAGCATTGGTTTCACGTACAGAATCTTTACGTCCAACTCAGAAGTTTAGTCTTAATATCAGCACCAGGAATTATTTATTGAGTTTACCTGCTTCAGGCATTGTGTCATGAGCTTTACATGCATTACCTCATTTACGTTGACTTGCCCCATGAGGTAGGCACTATTAAATAACCTTTAATAGAGACAAGGAACTGGGATTAGTAATTAAGTGACTGGAGGTGGGTGAGACCCAGGTAGTCTATATGTTTCCCCAACACATAAGGCACAGAAGGCAGAGGTTTTGAGGCAGAACAGTGAGAGAATGCAAGGATTTATAAGGTCACATCTATAAAGAAGATAACTCTGGTGGCCAAGTACAGAATGGATTAGAATTCAAAAAGACTGGTGACAAAAAGACTATCCACTATTTTCTCAAAGCAAAATAGAGCCATCCTTGATTTCTCTCGTTCCTAAATCCTTCTTAATCAACCTATCAGCAAGCTTTGTTTACTGTCTCTATAACATTTCATATAAACCCAACCCACCCCTTCTATCTTGCCTGGCCTGTCTAACAGCCTCCTATACGCTCTCTCCACTTCAAATATCAACCCTTCACCCCATCCACTCTTTGCACAGCAGCCAGATCATTTTTGGAAAACTGAAGCCAAGGGTGAGATGGTGATTTCTGGCTTAGGGGACAGACTGGTTGAGAATAGCATTAATAAACATGAAGAATACCACAAACGCCAAGAGAGGCAGGCTAACACAGCAGGAAAAAAACACAGAATCTGGAGTTAGATTGCCCATGTTGAAGTTCCAGGTCTTTTATTTACTATGTGATTTTGAAAACTACTTAATTACTTGGAGTGTTATTTTCCCCACCTGTATAACAGGAACAATAAAACTATCATCTCTACCTTCCTCTTAGATTGGCTGTGATGATTAAATTGTGATGATGTATATTAAATGTATATTAAAATATTTTATATACTTTGAAATAATATTGATATGGATGTTTTATTAATATTTGTCAGCCCTAAAAAAGGAACTTTTCTAAATACGGTCACCATTTTATGCACTGTTAACTATGTTAACTATTTCTGGTCAAAATCCGTCCAAAGCCTGTTATGTAAATCTACGCTGTAATTAACAGAGTGCAAGGAGTATGACTTCATCTTTCCTTGATGACTCACAATCATTATGAATACACATTTTTCTCCTCTTTAAATGGCACAGATATGGTCAGCTTTCCTGGTATCCTTGGGTACTATGAGGGCCAGACAATACAAAGGGGGAGCTCCAGCTAGAGATGAGCAGTTAGGCTTGGTTGGCATCAATCCCAATCCTGATTTTCAGCAGAAATTTACCCTGAAAAGACTGCTATCATTTCATGGGCTGGCTGGATGGCATCAATGCCTACTAGGATTTGCATCATTAAAACCTAAGCCCAGCCCGTGAGGTGATGAGCACTGGGTGTTACACGCAACTAATGAATCGTTGAGCACTACATCAAAAGCTAATGATGTACGATATGCTGGCTAACTGAAAAAAAAATAAATTAAATTAAAAAAAACAAAAACAAAAAAACACCTAAGCCCAGACTTCTGTTTTCAGCCATGATAGAATAACTGGTACTTCCACAAAACAAAACTATATGACCAGACTAAATGTAGGAAGGAACTGTTTTTAGTTCGGACAATGGATAACATATGAATGTAATCCTTGAGAGACAGGAATCATCATAGGAGGCCCATATTCCCTGGCTTTCTGCCTGACGGCATTTTTTTGAATCACGACATAGGAAGCTGAGTCCATGAAGTAAAGCAATGGACTTAGTGAACTGAGGGCGAGAGACCAGAATTTGGGGATGCCAAAGCGGTTAGGAATTGTGTCACAGGGTACCAGAGAGGAGAAAACCATGCAGAGGAGATTCTATGAGTCTATAGGAGGATTACTCACAAGTCCTTAATTGAGTGCAGGGCTGTACAGGTCCATGACACACGTACAGGTCAATGGAGTAGCTGTTGCAGGACAGAGCTGAGCATATGCTGTGTGATGCTGGACCTCCAGCCCAGTCAGAGAGCAAACCTCATTGAGCACTCCAAGATTTAGTCTCCACAAAGAACTATGCCACAGTGTAGAGGAATACACTAGGAGTAAAACAAACCTGAAACAGACCCATCCTAGAAGAACAAAGCCAATCCTGACAGGATCAAAAGCATCTGTCAGTAATTTACTTATCTGCCACAACAAAACTCAGAACCCTCACAGGAGACAACAGAATGCAGAGTTCCTACAATGGATCATCCACTATAGTTAGCATATGATGTAAAACTGCTACGCGTAAAAGGAAACAGGAAAATGCGACCTATAAAGATGTAAAAAAAACCAAACAAACCAAAAACAAAACACCCAAATAACACAAACAGACCCATAGAAAACCCAGATATTGGAATTATCAGAGGAGGACTCTGAAAGGTCATTATAGATGTGCTCAAAAAAATAAAGGAGAAGATGCATATAGGGAATGAATAGATGAAGAATGTCTTCTGACACATGGAAACTATAAAAAAAACCCCCACCAAATTCAAGTATCTGAAATAAACAATTCACTGGATGGGCTTACCACAGATTGTGGAGACTACAGAAGACAGTAAATACGAAGACAGATCAATAAAAAATACCAATATGAAAAACACAGAGAAAAAAAAGATTTTAAAATACAAACATAGCCTTAGTAACATGTAGGATAATGTCAACTTAGACCAGAAGGAGAGGAGAATGAGTTTGGAATAGAAAAAAATATTTAAAGCAATAATAGTTAAAAATGTCCCAGTTTTGGTAAAAATCACCAACCAACATTCAGAGACTCTCACGAATCCCAAGAAGGTTAAATGTAAAAAACAAAAACAAAAACAAAAAACCAAAAAAACAAAACAAAAAAACAACGAAAAAAACCCAAACATACCTAGGCCTGTCATAGTAAAATTGCTGGAAGTCAAAGACAAAGAGAAAAACTTGAAAGGTAGCCAGTGAGAAGTTATATTACATAATAAGAATGATGATTTCTCATCAGAAACAATGGAGGTCTGAAGACAATGAGTGACATTTTTTAAAGCGCTGAAAGGAAAAACCCATACCTATCAATCCTGAATTTTATATCTAGCAAAAATATCCTTTAAAAATGAATTAAATAAAAACGTTTTCAGATAAATTAAAGCTGAGAGAATGTTGCTGGCAGACATGCAACACAAGAAAGGCTTAAAGGACGGGTTAGGTTGAAGGGAAACAGGTCAAGATGGAAACCTGAATTTATAGTAAGAACATATAGGAAGAGAACTATATGTGGTAAACATGAAGTGAATATAAAGATCATTGTTTCTTACTTCTCTTAATTTCTGTAAAAGATAATTGAATATTTACAGTAAAAGTAGTAACACTATATTATGGGTTTTATTATGGATGTAGATGTAAACTATTTGACAATATAGAGGTCAAAGGGATAGTAAATGGAATTCTTTTACACAGATTAGGCCATACTCAAAAGGAACACCATGAACGTTCTTATTCTTTATGTCACTATCACTTTCCATAGGAGGTACTTTTGTTACTCCTTCTAAGATGTGTCACTTATACTACTAATAAACTTTGCTTCTGCACTAGACAACACAAATTTCCATTTATATACAAAACATCAATAACTGCTTCAGTCTTACAAGAAAATTTTCAGGCTAATTATAATGCAGAATTAATGGTAAAGAACGTGGGCTTAGAAGTGAATAAAAATATTACCTCAAGTTTGATATTTTCAAAACTAAAAATTAAAAGCTGTCATGAGCTTTTTATTTTGGTTTGAATATTTAAACTTCAGATTCACCTGGATTCCAGTTCTGTCTAAAATAAATGCACTTATTATTATAAAATAATCATTTATTCATCTTACAAAATGCATTATCAGTGAAGTTTCACATAATCAAAGCTAGCCATAACAGTTTTATGCATTAGACTACAAAATTATCATACTATGAATAGCTAAAGTATATTATCATACATGAAATCCTTATTTATAGTGAATCAACTCATATCCGAGGTCAAAACTGAAGTCTTCAGGGACATATATTAAGCTCAAAGCTCTAATCACACTTCACTGTCTTTCTGGATAGCTATTCTTTTCTCTGCAGGTTCAGCCGAGGTCTGGTCTAAATTGCCTATAATTTCAAACCCTTTTGGGAATTTCTGCATCTATTAGGGTGCCTTAGTATTTTGTCATTTTGAGGTTTTAAAAATGAAATCACATAAAAGTATTTTTATACTGGAGGTACTAGAAGACAAATTATTTAAAAACCCTTGAAATGGCAAGAACATGGAGTAGCAGAACCAAATGAATGTATGAACTATGAAGAACTTTAGGCAAAAGAGTGACTAGGTGGAATGGTTTTACTGAAGCAGTGGGCTTCCCATTCAACTCAAAAGCACTTTTATTTTGTTTTAATGAGCAAAATCTCACTCATGTTTTTAATTCACATTCATTAGAATAAGTTGGTAGGTTGCTAAAAATGAATTGATAATTATAACAATTTTCTAGTAAAACAACGATTTGTAGGCAAAGAGTGAATGAAATCTTGCTAATATATGACTTCATATAATACTCGAGTAAGCTGCTTAAAATTTAGCAATAATTCCACTCTTTCAGAAATTAAAATTCTCTTTCAGTTCGTATCTTTTTTATTTCCTGAATATTTCAAATAGCTTTCATTACTGATGAGGCTATTTTTCAAAATTAATCAATGACTCATACTTATCTTAATAAAACATGCTTTCTACATGGCCAAATAAAAGTAAAAACAGTAAAAGTAAAAACATGTATTATTGGCCAAATATTTTTTGCTTATGAAATATGAGAATTTCTTGTAAACTATTTTCTCCTAAATGGCAGAAGTTAATAGTTAATAAAAGCACAACACAGCATTGACCAGTAGGATTAAAAATGTACACAACACTGGTCTTTTCCAGTTTAAAACGCCATATATTTTTTCTGAAGCCCTCATCTCAAGAGTCAGTCAGGATACAGATAAAGGGTTGAAATGATCCTTTAAAATCTTTTGTATAATTCAGACTAAGAGGCTATCCCAGGGAGTTGTCTTGCCGAAGTATGCCAGCGATGAATGCTGCAGATACTCACGCAGACCTGTGCCTTCTCTAACTCATTATTAAAGCATTGAAAGAAGGAATCTACCTTTAAAATGAAATTAACCTCAATGACCAACAGTGCTAAAATAAAACTGGAAATACTAGAGATAAGGAGTTAACTGATACTATAATAGACTTGGCAACTTGAAAAAAAGCCCTAAGGAACGTTGATGCCTGTAATACGGTAGCATTCTGGAGACTCATGACCAGTACTTGCCTCGGGTCTTTCTGAATGCTGTCTATTGACGGGGATCTTGTGGTACCATCATCAGCTGGCACTGCGTGCTGAAGCCTGTTATAATTGCACTCTTGCACTCGGTACTGTATTGGCCTGTAGGGTTCCGCGTAGGTAGCTGTTGTGTTCAGAGCATAATTATTTCTTTGGTATGTAAGGGTGCTTCGTTGGCTGGATGTCCTTTGCAGATTTCCAACACCTACTAGAATATCAACATGTTAAAAATGATGAGTATATTCTCCACAAGGTGATACTTTTCAAAGTAAAACTATTTTTTTTTAAAGATTTTTATTATTTTTATTATTTTTTATTTATTTGACAGAGACAGAGACAGCCAGCAAGAGAGGGGACACAAGCAGGGGGAGTGGGAGAGGAAGAAGCAGGCTCATAGCGGAAGAGCCTGATGTGGGGCTCGATCCCATAACGCAAGGATCACGCCCTGAGCCGAAGGCAGACGCTTAACCGTTGTGCCACCCAGGCGCCCCAAAGTAAAACTACTTTTAAGAAGGGTTATAGTTTTTAACAATTACATAAATTGCTTTATAGATTTTACCAGTATTACCAATTTAGATTTTACCAATCTAGCTCATTAGTGCTAAAAAAGGCACTTAGGTTTTTAATATACACAAACAATATGTCAATTTTATTAGCAGAAAAGAGCAAAAATAAAACTATAAATCTTCTTACATGATTGAGCTTACTATGTTTATTAAGATTTAGTAACAAAAGTACAAGGGAAATATAGAAAAGAAACTAATTTGAGAAATAAATGGTAAAATGTCATAATTTCACTTTAGGAATATAAAACAATTATTCAAATCTGTAGATAATCGAGATCATCAAACGTCGAAAACGTAGCATACACAGGTTACTTATTTTGATATGCATTTTATTTATAGACCTTTGGATTTTGTTAATACTGGAAAATTTACTTCATGAGAAGGAAGACTGATGTATCACATTCTTCTACAGCTACTCCCCTGAATTTTTGCGTGATGGTATGTATAAAGGTACTGTACACTGTATGTAATAGTTCTTTCTTAATTATTGCAGAAGGTATCTCTCCAATGACCACAGACATATTCTTTCCACAATGAAATGATTTTAATAACACTATTTATTTCTTAAGCCTATGAAAGAAATTCCTTGGGAGTTTTCTTCTACTTGCTTGATAGGATGCTGAATTACCAATCACTTAATAAAGCCAATTAGATCTTAAAAAAAAATTCCTCAATTTACAGAACATAACAAGTGCAATATTTCTTCACTGATATCTATTAAAAATTGGTACACTTTATTAGAAGAAAAATCCTGCAGCAGACCAAGTTATCAGTGTTTGGCAAAGAGTCAATTCAGATATAGTCTCCTCTCTCCTGGTGTTCTGGGAGGTATGCCTCCCAGAGCTATGCCTTTATGGGGTTATCACTGTAGGCATGTTAATAAATCTGTCCTATCTCCTTTGCTTTTTAAAGATTTTATTTATTTATTTGAGAGAGAGAGAGCGTGCAGGGGGAAGAGCAGAGGGAGAGAATCTCCAGCAGACTCTGAGCTGAGTGTGGAGCCGTATGAGGGGCTTGATCCCACAACCCTGAGATCATGACCTGAGCTGAAACCATGAGTGGGATGCTCAACCAATGGAGCTATCCAGGCACCCCTGTACCGCCTCTTAAAAAAAAAAAAAAAAAAAAAAAAAGAAGGGCCTCTTGGGATTCCATGAGCCAGACCCGCAGCCCAGTCTGGCAGCTCACATGGCCATGGGCTATAGCTTCTGCTCTATCAGCCACCATAGTGTGGCATAATGTGAGAGTGGGGGTGCAAGGGTGCGATGAAATAGCTCCCTATTTTTATAAATGCAGTTATTGTATTCTGTCCCAGACTGGGTCCATCATAAGGAATATTATTTCACATTCTACACTTAGACATTCGGAGGAAATCTAGCATCTAAAAAGAAGTAATATGAAATGCACTTGGGCTGCATACATGCTAAATCAAAGATAGGCAAATAACTCATAAAGGGATCTTCTCTAAATACACATTCCAGGCAACAAAAATCACAAAGGAATATTCCAACAAAGGTTTTCCTTTCTATATCTGCTATGTTTTGAACCCAAGGAGAGTCAGATTTATAGCTCTACAAACTTATTTGTGAATTAACAGTATAATCACCATGTTCATTGATTAGATTAAACTAAGGTTAAAAAACATATCACCTATAAATAGGTACAACACGAACTTCTGTTTTACTGTTTATCGATCAGTTGTCACAGCTGCTTATCTGACAACCAAATGGGCAACATGATTTCATTAGTAAGGGGCACCCAATCTGAATAAAAATCTTCCTGTTCTTGGGCCCGTGCATTTGGGAACTGAGCTGAACCGCGCTGAGGCCCACCTGAGCCTGTGCGGTACAGTGCTGTCTGTGATCCTTGGAGCTCCACGGTCCCATGGTTTGGGCTGCGGTACACTGGGCTGTAATAGGTCCTCCCCTCATATATAGGAGTGATGTGCAAGTCAGGAGACACAGCTGAACGAAGGTCTTGCCCAAGCTGGCTGTGCTGACTAGCATAGGAACTCCGTAAGCCTAGAGGCAGGAAAATGACATCATTAAGAAATTGAGAAAACTGTGGTGAGGTTAAAAGCCTTAATAAGACCTGACCAACAGGACCAAATGTTAAGTCTAAACACCAAACCTATTGAGTTTTACAAAAGGAGGATGCCAGATATGAAAAGGATACCATGTACATTTTTAGAGGCAAACTTTCTCTGGCAGTCAGATAAAGGTAAATTCTGTAAGAAAAAATAAGAAATTATTAGATGGTTTGATACTCAGAAATTCATTCCCCAACTGTAAGCTATTTTATCAGGGTGACCAAAAAGAGAATGCCCTCTTCTACTGTTACACAATTTTCATTGTTAAAACGTAAGAGCAGTGGTTCATGCCTTTCTCTTTGCTGCTCTACAGAACTGGACTACCAGCTCTTTGCGGGCAGGGCCCACTATGTCCCACACCTCTTAAATCTCAACACCTAAGACAATGTCTACATAATAGTGCTTAGTAAAGGCTGATGTTCGAGAACACTTTTGAAATATGTCTCTCAATTCACCCATGATTTTTACAGGAAAACATAAAATTTTATGTTACAAAATTAAGAATATTATCAGTGAACTAAGAACATTTGTTAAGTATTATGAGGTATTATACTACAATTTGTTGTTACTGTATTTTTCCTTTTTTTTTTTTAACATAGTTGCTTTTGCAGGAACCCACATGCAAGCTTCTTGTTTACCTTCCTTCTAGTGCAAAGGAAAAGTACAAAGTTAGTACATTAGCATGAAATCATTTGAAATATTCTTTCATCCAAATTGCTAGTAACTAGAAAGTCAACATTTTTAAAATGGGACTTGTGATAAAAAAGTACATTTTAGGGGCGCCTGGGTGGCACGGCGGTTAAGTGTCTGCCTTCGGCTCAGGGCGTGATCCCGGCTTTATGGGATCGAGCCCCACATCAGGCTCCTCCGCTATGAGCCTGCTTCTTCCTCTCCCACTCCCCCTGCTTGTGTTCCCTCTCTCCTGGCTGTCTCTATCTCTGTCAAATAAGTAAATAAAATCTTTAAAAAAAAAAAAGTACATTTTAAACCCAAACATTTTATTTTCCTAAAGAAAGTGAATTAGTACATTCAATATTATGATGCTCTGAAGTTTGTGATTTGTCATTATTAGTAAGTAAAATCTCTCACTTGGTAAGAATAAGGTTACAGTTCCAAATTTGAGCAAGAGAAAGCACAAACATATCTGACGTCAGCACTTACTTGCTTTTTAAAAGACTGCAAATAATTAACACAGAACTAATTACAGAAAGATAGGATCATTCACCTCCTATTAGCTCAGTTAATCATATCAGAACTAAAAACAAATGGGCCTGAACGTGAGTGATACTGTTGCTTACTGAGGAGTGGCAAGAAAGCTTAATACATAGAGCGTAGAGCGTCTGAGATGAATGATTACCTACCCTGGACAGCAATGTAACATGGAAAGAAACTAAATGAACCAATGTGGGTTTTGGCTACCGGCTCTCCACTTGCTAAAATGAAGACCATACAATCGGGAGATTATCTGGCCAAACCTCATTTCAAAACCAAGGAAACTGAGAGCCCCAAAAGAAATGTGATTCATCCCCATCAGAGAACTGCTTCCTGGCAGGGCTGAAAGGAAACACCGACACTGGACACAGCTAACCCTCAAGGTTCAAGGAGACATGATGTGAGAAAACTTGAACTTGGCAAAGCCCTCCATGAGCAGAGAATTAAAGGGCCAGGTCAGCCCACCAGGAAGACATGGAAGCCAATATAACTCTAAAGATGATATTATGATCGTTACTGTAAAGTTTTCATTTGGGGATTTCCGCTTTTTATTCACTTGGCGATTTCTCACTCCTCTTAGCAGGGGAAAGCTCTGTTTCTCTATGGAACCCAGGAGTATTCTGAATAAAGGTGCAGGCATTGTATTTGTTAATGGTGATATAAAGTGGGCAGGTAAATGGACCTGGTCCTTGGTAATCTTTTCAACACAAGGTACTATGTTAACACTCGGCAGAGCCACAAACACTCGTCATTTGCTGTGGGAGTCTGTAGATCACTCAACACCTGGGCACCGCAAGCCGAGCGCCGGATGCTCCTGAAGTCAACTGAGCCGCCGTGCCGCCCACCACCCGCCACGGTCTTGTGAAGTAAGACCAGAGCGTTCTGCAGCATTCTCAGAATGTCACAGTCCCCTGTGCAAGGATCCGGCTAGATTCTTCACTGGAAACCATGCAGGATAGGATTTATAAATATTCGTACATATTTACTATAATTTCGTGGGAAAGGTAACAAAATATGCTTGATGGTAACTCTAAAAAGCATCTAGCAAATATTCCACTTGTTATAAGACTATTAGTGAGATGAAATTACTATATGTGACGGACTACAATGGGAAATAAAAGCCTTAGAATTAGAGTGAAATATAGTACTTTTTGATTTTAGAAATTGTTGTGAATAACATAACAGTGATGGTTACTATTTTTGTTTACCTACTCATGCATGCAAACACATAAAACACAGTCCTACAGATTTACATTTAAAAAAATAAAAAAATTACATAGTCTCCATAGAATAAGTAAAATGATTATATGTAGAAAGTCCACCAAAATTTAGTATCTTTTAAACTGGAAGACAAGTAATTATCTTCTATAATTGTTACTAGAAATAATTTTTCCAGAAGTATTCACACAATTTTTAATAGCCTTATCTCTCCCTCCACATAATGAAAACACTGATCTTCTGCAATATTATTTACCTATAGTTTCTATTTGTGATTCCACAAATACATACTAGTTTACCTATTACAATGACATATTCGCTGTGATTTAAAATCTTTATATTTAAGACATTGGAAATAAACATAAAATTTTCTCCCAAACAGTATTCTTTGTATTCTCAAAACTTTTCTTAACATGCTACGATTTTACTGAAATGAGTATTTTAGGGCAGGCGTATTTTTCTACAAAGATGTAAGAAGTAATTTATACACATATTGTATCATCAGTTAAATTATGATCATCAAATATCCAAGTGTCTGAATCTATTACAAAATATTGCTTCAGGCTTATCAATTAGAAGGTTATTCATCCTTTGAAATCAAGAACCATAGGAAGTATCGTGACAAGCATAATACTTTCTGAAGTAAGAATAAAAGAAAGGAATTCACAAAACAGGATCCATATTCAGAATAAGTAGGCAGCTAGATGATGAGACGCAAAGCTTTCCTAGACCCTTTATATAAGGAAACCCTTTGCTTCTTTTGAAGATTGTAGTAGACTAGGGGAAAAAAAAACTTGTGATAGGCTTAGGTCTGCTTTTTTTCTCCTGAAACAAAGTCTAATTTCACCTGCAATGTCAAAAGGCAGGTTTTTAAACCAAAGGAGATCATCCATCTCAGGGTTAAACATAGACAGTAATTTATGTGCTCACTTCCTTTCTTGGGTTTCCACTTCACTCTATTGCAAACATAGATTTCTGCATAGCTATTCTATACATACACGGGGGGAATACAGAAATCCTCAGAACCATTTATCTTTCAAGATTTCCTTGAGAGACAGAATTTCATAAATGATTCCTACCTCACTTTGCTGCAGACTTTCAGAGGCATGCTTGAAAATATGTAAGCCAAGTACTCTCCTCTGATGACTGAATGAAAAAGAGGTGGTTTCTCTACTAGGACTTTCTCTGAGCTCAAATTCTAGTTCAGTATTAATTCTTCATGCAAAATTATTCAATTAGAAAATCTCAAAAAGACTTTACCTTTCTCAGAAGCCATAAGGAAAGGATATTGATTTTACTACACAAAATTTTAAAAACTTAAGTAAGAAATACCAAAAACAAAGTCAAAGGTTACAAAAAGGAAAAAAAATACTTGAGAAGTACATTACAAGAAGCTAATTTACTTCAAATACAAAAAGCTATTACAAGTTATACAAACAGACAAAAATCCTAAACTTGTGGTTTGCAGAAAAGAAATAAAATGGCTGA
This sequence comes from Ailuropoda melanoleuca, assembly GCF_002007445.2. NCBI lineage: Eukaryota > Metazoa > Chordata > Mammalia > Carnivora > Ursidae > Ailuropoda > Ailuropoda melanoleuca. The sequence goes on along the minus strand of NC_048219.1, from coordinate 128,663,445 downwards.
CAAACATGTATGATCTTCAATCTCAGTCATAGCTCAGTTAAGGGCATTTAAAAAATTACGATGCAGCTTTTAACCTACTCCACTGGCAAAGACGCAGCACTGGCAACATGCAGTGCTAGTGAAGGTCTAGGAGGACAGATATGCTCAAAACTAATGCAATTTTTCTGAAAGGCAGAAGGTATGACAGTATTTCTTTAAGAACAAATAAGCACATATTTTGACTCAGCAATTTTACTTTAAGAAATAGATGCCGTAGTTATCTTAGTATCTATTTACAAAATATGCAAGAACAATGTAGATCAATATATATTGCATTGTTGTCTCTAATAGCTAAAAATGAAAAAACCACCTAGATGTCCATTAATAAGGAAGAGATTAAATAAATTACAATATATCTATAAAAATGGGGTCCTTGGCATCCATTGACAGCATGGAGCTTTCAGACATATTAAAAAAAGATATATATATATATTACACATATTTATAGGTGTATAAGGTATATAAATATATAATAGAATTCCCATCAGTATAAAACACAATGTGTGCCCATTTGTATGTAATATATATACTTATATATGTAAACACAGATACATACACTGGTGAGTGGGACTGGGTGAGGGTAGAGGAGCTTGAGATTTTCACTTCGCATTTCATATTTTCTTATTGGTTACTTTAAACCACTGTAATTTAAAAAACTAACTAAAGATAAATTTCACTTTGATAAAAAGAACAATGTCTATACATTATGTGGGAAACCCTCCATGAAAAGACCCAGAAGAAAATGGCTGCAATATCAGGCACCTTGCTGGTGTCTTTCTGATTTAATCCAAGTGGCATTTGAAGGCAATCATAAGAGCTTTGTGAATTTCCCATTGGGAAGCTAAAAGCAAGGCAGTACGTGAGAAAAATCCATATTCTATACCATTAAAGCATTTCTTTTAAAAAAGGCTAATTATTTAAAGAGTTATTCTGATACCATCTTTTAACGTAACTTAGGGGTTTGGACACGGGTGAGCTTAGCTGGTAAAAAAATCTTTCATTAAAAAACAAAAACAAAACCCAACAAACAGCTTAGAACTCTACCCAGTGTTTCTAAAATGCAAAAACATAATTTTCATACCCTAATATTGGGAGGGGGAAGAATGTATTCCCTGTAAAAATTTCTGGTTGATAAAAATGTATATAGTTTCATGCATTAAGAATTATAGCACCTGAAAGACAAGTCAGCCTGACTTCAGCAATGTAAACTTTGAGGTAAAAACATGAGCTTTTCCCACTTTATCATGCTCTGTTTCAGCGACGATCGCACGGAAGGCTTCCTCCCCGGGCTTTATGTAGTGCTGTCACTTTCCACTCACCTGTCAGGCTGTCTGGCCGAGGTGGAACCATTCTTTCGTAAATTTCATACTGCTGCTGTCCAAATTGTTCCATGTCGTGAACAGTCCTTTGCAGTGAAGGTCCCAGATGTTGTGGTACGGCGGTCATCCCTGAGCGTTTGGGGGACGACGACCCCACCTGGCCTTGGGATGGGGAAGCTACTCGAGTCTGTGCATCCATCAGGGTCAGTGGGGACCCTACTCTTGTGGTAGTTTGGTACTGAGGGGTTGGTCCGTTGGGATTGGAGATCTGCCGGGAGGTGACTGACCCAATCCGCCGTACAGCTGTTGGGGAGGCGGGTCTCTGTGCGGAGTACGGAGAGGCTGCCCGCTGAGCAGGTAACGTGGTGGAGGAATATGCACTGGGGTTCAGTGGTCGGGAGTCGGTCACTGACGGAGAGCCAAATCCACTACCCAGAGAAGTTCTCAGTGACCCCCTTGAAGGAGACACGCCTGTGCTGATAACATAAGAAGGAGACTGTGCTCTAGATGGAACTGAACTAACTCTTCTCATGGCCCGATTGGCTACTGATGGCTGATGAAAGGGGGGAAAAAAGAGAATGGGTTTATCCAGGGTTTTGCGTCCACTGTCATTACAGAAAAAAAATGCACATAGCTCACTAAAGAACGTGAATTCCTATTTTTTCCTTTTTATGCTTTAGAGCTGGATATTTGTCCTTACTGTGCTTTACTTGCCTACCTTTTCTTGGTAGTTTAACCTCTACCTTTTCCCCTTCAGAATACTAAAATCAACCAGTAAAGGGCGACCTGAAGAATACTTAATATTCCTTTCTCTTTTGTCTTTATATTTTTTACCTTTTGCCTATGCATTTTTCATAACAGATAAAATGTTGTACTGTCATTTGTAACAACATGGATGGATCTAGAGGATATAATGCTAAGTGAAATAAGACAAAGACAAATACCATATGATTTCACTCATATGTGGAATTTAAGAAACAAAACAAAGGAAGAAACAAAGAAAAAAGAGACAAAGGAAGAAAAAACAGACTTCTAAATACAGAGAACAGACTGGTGGTTGCCAGAGCGGAGGCAGGTGGGTGGAGGGGTGAAATAGATAAAAGGAATTAAGAAAACACAGTGAGGAGCACTGAGTAATACACAGAATTGTTGAATTGCTATATGGTATACCTAAAACTAATATAACAGTATATTTAATTATACTACAATAAAAAAATACTGTATTGCAAGTGGAAAGGGTCACTGGAATAATGTACGTATTTTGTGCCTTGTGAGTCAAACTTTGGCCAAGGTAATGCATTTATGTAAAAAACAAAACAAGACAAAATTTGAATGCACCAATCTAAATGTAGCTAGAGGAGTGTCTATAATTTATTCATGTTTATGGACTGCCCCCATTGACAAAAGGAATGTGTTCTCTCAATGTGGAATAAATTAATGTTTGGATAGGGTCTGGGGTCCAAAGCTCTCCTCCGTGAAGCTACTCTCAAGGGACAGCTTGGTTGCAAAGGTGCTCCAGCCAAATTTCTCTCTTCTTTTAGCTCAAGTGTGGCTCCTAGTGATTTTCGCCATTTCTTTCCACCTCCTTTGATCTATGAACTCTTATCTTTAGCTGGTGGATTAAAAGAGATGCAAAAAAGTACCCCAAAATCTGCTGCAGCAGGAGGAATGCTCAAAGTCTCTGGTGGGTTCTTGGCTAGCCAGCTGGAAAAGACCAGAATGGGAAATGAAGAACATTTCTGCCATGGCTGGTCCTTCTATGAATCTGTAGACTCCTGCAAACACTAGGTCTCAGATGCCTTTCTTGATGCAGCACAATGAGGGATGGTGGCTGGACTGGGGCACTAGCCTGAGAGAAAGAGGCACAGGATCCTACAGTAGGGCACGGAGCTACAAGCCCAGGACCAGGCTACTGGAGTACAGTTCCCAGCAAGCCCCTTTCACTTTTAGTTAGGGCCCTAAGAGAACAACCAGGAATAAAGCAAGGACTTTGTACACTCTTAGATGTCATTAAGAGGAAGATTGCTTTGCCTCCACACATCACAAGCAAGTGGACTAGCTGAAACCCCTGCTCGGAGACCTACGCGTGCTCAAACTCAACAACTCCGGGAAGGCAACAGCCATGGAGAGAAGATCGGGGTGGGAAAGCAGTTGTAAATAAAACAACAAGGCAAGAAAGAGGGAGTCTGCAAATCAGTAGACAGTTGGAAAATTAAATCTGTGCTCGAGGTCTAGAAATAATGTTAAAAATAAGTAAAGAAGATCTCACATATTGGGGCACCTGGGTGGCACAGCGGTTAAGCGTTTGCCTTCAGCTCAGGGCGTGATCCCGGCATTGTGGGATCAAGCTCCACATCAGGCTCTTCCTCTATGAGCCTGCTTCTTCCTCTCCCACACCCCTGCTTGTGTTCCCTCTCTCGTTGGCTGTCTCTATCTCTGTCAAATAAATAAATAAAATCTTAAAAAAAAAAAGTTAAAAAAAAAAAAGATCTCACATATGAGTGGTTTACTACCAAAATGGGATACTTGGTCCAAGAGCTAGAAATGTGTTGCCCAGACTACATGCAAATCAAGAGATTTTAAAGACCCCCCTGCAACCTACTTCTTTAGCTCCAGGAACAAAACCAACTTACTAAGTTGAGGGAAAAAAAGAGGTAACACGCCCACTTTTAGGGGGAAAAAGCAATTTCTGTAGTTAATATAATTATTATTCTAAAGCGTGACTTCAAACCAGCTGACATAAAAATTCACCCAAGCAGATAAAACTCCTGTAAGCACTTAGTCCAAAGCTTCTCGAACTTTCCCATAAAAGTATCCCTACCGACAAAGAAATAAATGTATACTCTAAGGACTGGGGGTGCAGCTTGGCTCAAAAATTCATGCACTAGGCGCATGATGACTGGAGAAGAAAAAAGATTCATGCACTATATTTTTGTTTAATATAGAAATGTTTCTCATTACTTAAAAATTTCTTCTAAATTGTTGAGCCAAAGTGCCAAAGCCCTCTTGCGCTCCTCCTTTGGCATGGGAAGCTTGGCCCACTGCGGTGCTACCTGAAGTGAAGGGCTTCCTCTATTCCATTATGGGAGGATGAGTGTCCACCTAACTTGTGTGATGATCTTGCCATTTTTCAGCTCCAGAGAAATCACCGGGGTACTCGGACAGATTGTTATCCTCACTAGTTACTGCCACTCTGGATCCTACTGCTTCCATTAATTCTGGCCCATGCTAGTGGACTGATGTGAACAAGGTGGGAATGAGTGAGGAGCTAAGGAGTTTTTGTAAATACATACACAGGCCATCTTATTTTTTTTTGACCAACAAGTTAGAAAATCCTAACTTAACAGAATGGTTATACTTGTATATGGTAACTTTCTATAGGCATGAATACCTACATTCTTTTTTTTTTTTTTTTTAAGATTTTAAAAATTTATTTACTTGTCAGAGAGAGCGTGCACACAAGCAGGGGCAGCGGCAGGCGGAGGGAGAAGCAGGCTCCTCACCAAGCAAGGAGCCTGACACGGGACTCAATCCCAGGACCCTGGGATCATGACCTGAGCTGAAGGTAGACCTCCAACCAACTGAGCCACCCAGGTGTCCCAGAGTATCTACATTCTAACAAAGAAACGTGATCTCAGGGAACAATTCCAAAGGTGAAGGCAAAACACTTTGGTTAGAACAGGCCAATGCCATTTGCTGAGGTGTGGGAAGAGCCTCTAGGACTCTTTAGAACATATTGTAGCTCTAGTATTTTTAGGAATGCACAACCCCTAAGGGACTAGAACATTCCACCCAGTTTTCTCATACTCCCGCCCTGGACTCTTCCTCTCATGCCTAACTTTCTTCTTCTAAAAGAATACTCTCCTGTATCTGGAGTTTATCAGAATTTGTTCATATGAGCTAATAAATAATTCCTAAAAGTTCTTTTTAAAAATATCACAGATCTGAATAGCATTAAAATGATTTTGCTACTTTGTCCATTCTATAAGATCAAAATTGTACATATTGGTTTTACATCTAATAAAGAATACTTGTAACAGACATTCAGTTAGGAGGGTATTTCTTCACAGGGATCTTGATGTGCTTGGCTTACCTGAACCAGTGTTTGTCCTTCAGCTCTGGAATTCCTCACCAAATGGTTATTAGTTGATCCTATGAATGAATGCTGTGGTCTATTTTCTGCTTTACTCAAATTCTGGCTGTTGTGAAAACTCCCTGCTTCCTGGTATCCACTGTCAGAATAAGAATTCATTTGTGTTGAACTTCTTGAGTTACCCAATGATCCTGCAGGAATGAAACCAGCAGGAATTATCTTTATTTTACACTTCTGATGCTCATTTTCAAATAGCACAAATTAAAAGCAAATCCGATACTTAAAAGATAATACAACAGACCCTCACTTTCATGGAGAGATGTCTGTTCTGGTGAATAGAGGGTCCCCTGTTCTGGCTCTGTCCTGATGAGATAGTTGTTGGGGTGGACAGCGTCAGAAACTATAGGTTTGCTTACACCAGTATTTGGCACATCTGTAAGAAGATAAGTTTAATCAGCTAAATCATGACAGTATTACATAAAAACTTGCTACACAGGTTCAGATATTTGTAACTTCTTACAATCTATATGTTAATACAAGACTATTTTCATTGTAAACTTCATAATCATTTAGACTCTTTCCTATATGAAAGTGTTCCATATACTCATTTATTAATATATTTTTCTAAATTTTATGACAATTTTTCATCCTGATTACCACGCCAAGTTAACTTATGTATTATATGAAATTAAAATCTGAAAACTGACCTTGTTCCTCCTTGGAAAACTCACTTCTCAGGTGTCTTTCTCCAAGAGGAAGACTCTGGGTAAAGTGGCCAAGTGTTTAATAAAAGATCTTCCATACCTCCAAATGTTTGAAATAAAAACTTGCATGGCGTTTATATTATTGAGCTTGGTAATGAAATCTCCGAAGGTAGAGTTAGGTTTTTATGATTTATTTCATGATATCTACAATCAGTGGAACTCTGTACAGTGTTTTCATAGTTACAAATGATGGAAATTTTAATTTTTTATCCGTTTGCCGACCTTACTCTTTTAGTCTTTTTCTGAATCAATACAGACAAATCTAAACCTGATCCTTATTTCCTCACGCCAAATCCACCTCTCCCATTATCTTTACTTTCAACTGTATCATTTTGCCATCTTGATCTTAACAAGAAAACTATTTACCCCCTTTCCTATCTCCCACGTCTGTTTTGTATGCTGTAAATTGAGGTGGTGTAAATCACTGCTTTCCCCATTTCCATTCAAATGTGACCTCTTCTATTTCTTCAAAATACATTTGCCCATGTGCTGATTATCTTCAGAAGTCTCTTTCCTCAAATTTAACCCTCAGGTTGCTAAGAAACATTTTTTTTCAGGAATGCTGCTTCACTCTCTCTTCAAAGATTGACACAAAGTCCCAATCACATTTTGAGTCCAACATATAATCCTAAGGATTTCAATGTTTCCATTTGTCCTTCCTTTCTGACTTTCTTCCTTGAACTATTTATTAAGGCCCGAAGAATGCAGCTATGGGAAAAGATAGGTGTGTGTGTCAGACACAGGGAGCATCTGGGGGAAAGAAGCTTAGGAAAAATTTCCTATAGGAAGTAAAGCTCGCCCCTTCTTCACCACGCTTAAACTCTCTTGCCATTAGAGTGTAAGCTCAGTGTGAGCAGGGACTCTGGTCTCGTCTGTTTACTGTTATTTCCTCAGTGCCGAGGATAGGTACATTGTACACAGTAGGTGACTGGTAAATATTTGTCAAACAAATTCCCACCAAGAAGAGCACCTTCTCTTTATTGAGTGCTGGTTCACGCCTGGCTCTGTGTTATGGCTTTATTATGTTCAATAAAGTTTATCTATGTAAAGCAAAGTAAAACTTGTAGGCCCTGCTGATCAAGCTAGTTTGGAAATTGAATACAAGTTTTATAGGAGAGCCTGGAGCCCCACTGCATTCTAAGCCTTTAGCTTGACGCTGAATTCAATCCAAGGTTTTGTTTCCTAGCCTCCAGAAAGATTCACAGACATTCTTAATATAGGTTTTTAATGACCTGTCTCCTGATTTATTATTTGACAGTACACTTCTAGGTGGTAGAGTTCTGTGACAGTTCTGAATTCCTAAGTTTGGAATTTCAGTAAAGATTACAGATTGTATATGGTTTCCCTGATACACACTGAAACCTGAATCTGAGGCTCTGTCAGGCTGATAATCCTGGGGAGTGATCTGCTTCATTTCTAAGTCTTCTCTTCCGAGTTTCTACGGTTCTACACATTCTTATGCAGTACGTGGGAAGGAATTTCATTAAGGACTAAGGAAAATCCGTAGTTTGCTAGGCTAGAAGAGTTTTACGTGGAATTGGTGTGCCCGGGAATAGTGACACAAGGGACGGCCTGACAGAAGGGCTGTGCCCCAGTCCACTGTGGCTTCATCCAAAACGGAGCTCTGACACGTCAAATACGAAACGGCAACCATCTGTAGATATGGAAGCACCCCTGTGGTAGCTCCAAGTCTTCTCATACGTGGAAAATGTACCATTTTTTAAAAGAAAAAGAGGTTTAGATAGTTCTTACTTTCAGCTTTAGTACAAGATAAAACGTGGGACACTAATACATCAAAGCTTTTGGCTTGGAAACACTAGGTGGCATGCCATGTCAGGAGCTGAAAACTTATCACCATGGAAACCAAAACCCATTAGAGTTCCAGGTATGCTGCTTCTTTTTTTTTTTTTTAAACTATCAGGAGCTAGTATTTAAATAGGAAAAGAGAAAGAAGCACCCTAAAAATCTGTACCTCAGCAATTGTGTCTCCGCACCCAGTAGAACATTTTTTCACAAATCATGTGACAAACAATTGTGCTCATTTAAACTCTTCTTTGAGGAATGCTATTTAAAATAAATAATCTTATACAGAGCAAGCACAAATTGTGAGATACAGGATTCCATACTAGTCACCCAAATTAACAGAATTAGTATCTCCAAAAAACCACAAAAACAAATGAAATAAACAAAATTACCGTGAAAGTAATATAACCATGTACCCTCTCTAAGTATTAGTACCTGTTTCTTACACTTTTAAAGATTTTTTATTTGAGAGAGAAAGAGGGAAGCAATGGGAGAGGAAGAGAGAGAATCTCAAGCAGACTCCCTGCTGGGTGCACAGTCCTATGTGGGGCTCCATCCCACAACTCTGAGATCATGACCTGAGCCGCAATCAAGCTCTGGATGCTTAACCGAGCCACCCAGGCACCCGTTTCTTAAACTTTTAAATGCGACACCTCAAAAAAAAAAAAAAAAGAATACGGAAATGGACAGTGAGATGGTAACTAAAACACTTAAATACTAAATTCCCATGTCCCCCAAATCCAATTTGAAGATTTAAATAACCGAGTTATTTAGAGAACAGGGTTTAAATTTTATTTTTTTTAAAGATTTTTTTTATTGTTTAAGTAATCCCTACACCAGACGTGGGGCTCAAGCCCACAACCTCAAGATCATGAGCTGCCACTCCACTGACCAAGCCACCCAGGTGCCCCTATTTTTTATCTTTAAGAAAATATTGAAGTTAAAGTCTTAAAAAGTCGGTAAATATGTATTTATCATATCATGATAAATATTATATTATCATATTAATGAGCTATAAAGCAACCAATTCTAAATTATCAAGGAGGTCTTCAGTCATTTTTTTACTTCTATAATGAAGCCCAATGGTAATGTGTATCTGCAAAGACAAAAAGATATTGATATTTTGTCTCAATCACTAAAAGAAAGTTAAATAATTTTCACACTGGTTTACTATTATTTACGGTTTCCTTGAAAACTTGAAATTCCCAAATTACACACACATAAATGTATACACACATAGTCGCTGAACCTGCAGTAAGAAGACTCCGTTCCCAATTACTGTACAAGGTATTCTTATAGGAGTAGGGTAAGGTCTGAGATTACGGACTATATATTATTTATGTAGTCTTACTTTAAAATGAATGTTTTTAAGAACACGTGCTATGAGGAATGAAAGAAGACACTAGTCAAATTTACCAGAAAAACTAAAGAATCCTACAGGATGGGATCACTTCACGATCACTGCTATAAAGCAGAGTTAAGGGGCACCTGGGTGGCACAGCGGTTAAGCGTCTGCCTTCAGCTCAGGGCGTGATCCTGGCATTATGGGATCGAGCCCCACATTCAGGCTCCTCCGCTATGAGCCTGCTTCTTCCTCTCCCACTCCCCCTGCTTGTGTTCCCTCCCTCTCTCGCTGGCTGTCTCTATCTCTGTCGAATAAATAAATAAAGTCTTCTAAAAAAAAATAAAGCAGAGTTAAATAGTTGGCATGTTGTGATTTAGCACAATGAGAACATGAAATTGAGAGACGTTCTGATATGCAAAAATGGCAAACAGAATGTAAATGCTAGTTCTTTCACCTGTGTACTGAAGAACATGTGTTACTTTTTCACAAACATGTTTTGTGGAACAAATGGGAAATTATTGGAAACATGGTCCTTCTTGCCTGTTCCACTTCATCTGAGGGCCCCAATATCACCTAAACAAGGGTAATTAATCAGACAAAGTAGAAGGTTGCATCTAAGAAAATACCTGTGGGTACGGGATAATAATGCTGTAGGGCTACATCAATCTCGTGCTATTATCCACCATTAAGCTCATAGTGAAAGATAAAATACAAAGTGTATTATGATTTATCTCCCAAATGAAAGTAGAAACTTGTGAGAATGGGCAGAAGATCTTGTTTACTGAAACTATTTCTAGTCTGGTTCTCTTGAGTGTATCTAGATTCTTCAGTCTTATGCATACTTATGCTATCTTCTAAATATTAAGATAGTGGCTCAAAAAATTCTACTCATCTAGAAAATGTTGAGTGAAAAGTCTTAGAAAACGGAAACCATTAATAAGTATCTTCTAGTTCACTTTAAACTTTGCTCTAAACATCAATTAGGCTGCCTTTAAATCCACTGAAAAAGCTCATCAGCCTGGATTCAATTTTGCGCCTTAAGCACACTTAGTTTCTGCATAAGCTGGTATAAAGCACTTTATTTAATTTCTATAATGCAAATCTAAAAAGTATTTTATAGTTTTTTTAAAGATTTTTTTATTTATTTATTCGACAGAGATAGAGACAGCCAGCGAGAGAGAGAACACAAGCAGGGGGAGTGGGAGAGGAAGAAGCAGGCTCATAGCGGAGGAGCCTGATGTGGGGCTCGATCCCACAACGCCGGGATCACACCCTGAGCCGAAGGCAGACGCTTAACCGCTGTGCCACCCAGGCGCCCCTAAAAAGTATTTTATAGTTTTTATATGTCACCAGAGATCTCTTCTTCATAAATATTTTAAAATTCCTGAGTTCTGTTCAGGAATAAAAAATGATTAAAAAATAATTGTTAGAAAAAAAGGTCTTTCTGCAAATAGTAATATTAAAATGGGTATTCATCAAGTATTTTTAGGCTAGGCATGAATTAAAATACAGGTGTCACACTTACCATAAAGAATTTATCTATTTAAGAGGAAAACTAGAGAAATAAAGAATTTAGAACTAAAAGATGAAAAGAAATGGATCACACATGTCAAGTTTCCAACACTGAGTTTACAAGTAGGTGCTCATAAAAGGCCATGGGCCTCTTGCTTCCTACAGAGAAAGCTGAAAAAAGAATAAAGGATTTTCTGTGATGTAAAAAAATCAGTGATCTATGGAACATAAGTGCTCAAAAATCATTCAAATATTTTTTCAAAGACACACTTTATTCCTTTTAGGGAAAAAAATGTTACCAAATATAGAAAAGGGTATATCTGATAGTAGGAGATAGATTCCTTTTGTCAAAACAAAACTCCCAAAACAAAAACCAAGAAAACTTCCTTTTTTTTTTTTTTTTAAAGATTTTATTTATTTATCTGAGAGAGAGCATGAGCAGGGATAGGTGGGTGGGTGGGGTGACTGGGGGAGGGGGAGAGGAGGCAGGGGGCAGAGGGAGAGGGACAAGCAGACTCCCAGCTGAGCAGGGAGAATGACTCGGGGCTGGATCCCAGGACCCTGGGATCCTGACCTGAGCCGAAGGCAGATGCTTAACCAACTGAGCCACCCAGGTACCCCAAGAAAACTTTAAAAAAAAAAACACAAAAAACCCCATAGACATCTGTAAGGGTAGGATGATATTCCTATCAAAAAGAAATGAATAGGTCTTCTGAAACTAGGTTTTACTATAATTTTCTATCGGGCTTCTTTCGTGGTAAAGATAATCACAACAGAGCTAAATGCAGACCAACTTTGGCTTAAGAATGAAATGTGGGGTTTACAGATGGTAGCCTTTCTAACATTTCCCAAAGCAACAACTGTAAACTGAGGAACTGTGGCTCTATACGTTGAAGAGGTGGTAATGAAAAAAGAGGAGCTTTTAAACTTGATACTTTCTATTTTATTTTAGGTAGTTAATAGAATATTTGCTCACATATCACTAAGAGCATGAGAACACTTAAATGTTTGTTTAACATGTTTATATTAAACATAAAACGTTAGAGGCTAAAATTGGATATGTGATTTTAATACAAAGTCCGACCTCACTGGGCGCCTGGGTGGCTCAGTTGGTTAAGTGCCTGGCTCTTGATTTTGGCTCAGGTCATGATATCAGGGTTGTGAGATCGAGCCCCGTGTTGGGCTCTGCACTGAGCATGGAGCCTGCTTAAGATTCTCTCCCACCCTCTCCCTCTCATCCCATGCATATGCACACTCTTTCTCTCTCTAAAAAGAAGTCTTAATTCAGTGTATTTAAGTCTTCCCCATAGAGTACGTGTAACTGGCGTAGGAACATTCAGATACGTATTTGTTAAAATGAAATGCTAATATTCTTATTTGGTGGTCGCCACCCATCCACAAACCCTGTCCAGTCTTTTCACTACAAGCATCTTTGCTATAGATCACTTCGCCATAAGCATTTTCAACACAAACATTTTTGCTGTGCAGCTAACTGGCCATGAGGCAAATCTGCCGTACAAGATAAAAAAAAAAAAAAAACAAACCTGGTTGACAGTTTGGTTTCTTTTCTTCATTGATGCAGTACTCCTATTTTTATTTTACATAAATCTGAAGCCCTCATAATGGTCTATATAGTGGTGCAGAGTTTTGAACCCACATTTTCCACAGAACTTTGGAACATCTATCAACGGACATGTGACAATACGCCAGAACAAACAGTGTAGAAGGCTTATCACAGCACAACACAAAATTCAGTTTCAAAGATGTATCCTAGTATTTGAAATCTGATGCCTCTCTTAATGAAGAAAAAAGAGAAAGTGTGATCCCAAACAAGGAGACACATCACCAAGCCAAAGTGTATAATGCTATCAACCAAAGACTTTGAAGATAAATGCTTAGGTACAATCCGCAAAATAAAAGCAGTATTGCCATGATTCTACATTACACATTTTGAATGTACTCAAATATTTTGCCTTTTGCAATAGTCTTCTACATTTTGCTATTCAGTTTTCTTATTTCATTATGTCCTTTGAATGAATAGCTCTTTTTTTTCCGTGATTTTATTTATTTATTTGACAGAGAGAGAGAGACAGCCAGTGAGAGAGGGAACACAAGCAGGGGGGATGGGAGAGGAAGAAGCAGGCTCGCAGCAGAGCAGGGAGCCCAATGAGGGGCTCGATCCCAGGACCCTGGGATCACATCCCGAGCCGAAGGCAGATGCCCAACGACTAAGCCACCCAGGTGCCCCTCTGTGATTTTATCTTTTACAGCACAACTGCCTTATGGCTAACTAGTTATGCTGTGAAAGTGTCTGCAGCTAAGATGGGTACAGTGAAGCTAGAACCTGCACAAACACAGTGATAAATACAGAGTTCTAAACTAGCAGAAAGACTGATGTGCAGCACATTACATGTAATTCGGCTTAAATTAGGATTCATTTAACAAAATCCTACCTATATGGAAATATACATTAAATAACGCCTACTGGCTGGAAACTGTCATTCATCTCATAGTGGGTTCATTTGTGCCATGGCTCACACTGGCAGTATGGCCAAGAGCTGGCTGGCTTTAACATGTGTCACTCTGATGTAGTCTTTTAACCTCCAATATGCCGAATGCTTTGTTTAAAGAATTTGTATTTAAGTTTTTTAAAATTAAAGTTTTCAAACATAAAAGTAGAGAGAGAAGGGGCGCTTGGGTGACTCATTCGGATAAGCGCCCCACTCTTGATTTCGGCTCAGGTCATGATCTCAGAGTCCTGGGATCAAGTTCCACATCAGGCTCCATGCTCAGTGTGGAGTCTGCTTGGGACTCTCTCTCCCTTCCCTCTAAAATAAATAAATCTTAAAAAAAAATAGGGAGGGATGCCTGGGTGGCTCAATTGCTTAAGTGTCTGCCTTCAGCTCAGGTCATGATTCCAGAGTCCTGAGATTGAGTCCCACATCGGGCTCCTTGCTCAGCAGGGAGTCTATTTCTCCCTCTGCCTGCTGCTCCCCCTGCTTGTGCGCTCTCTCTCTAGTAAGTAAATAAAATTTTTGAAAAAATAGGGAGAAATATAATTAACAACCTTTCCAATTTAATAGTTACAACATTATGCCATACTTTTAATGCTCCATTTATCTCTTTTTCTTTTCTTCTGTTACAGAATTTTATTTTATTTTTATTTTTTTATTTTTAAAGATTTTATTTATTTATTCGACAGAGATAGAGACAGCCAGCGAGAGAGGGAACACAAGCATGGGGAGTGGGAGAGGAAGAAGCAGGCTCATAGCGGAGGAGCCTGATGTGGGGCTCGATCCCAGAACGCCGGGATCATGCCCTGAGCCGAAGGCAGACGCTTAACCGCTGTGCCACCCAGGCGCCCCTCTGTTACAGAATTTTAAAACAGATCTCTCATGTCAGATCATTTTGACTCTAAATACTTCCATATGTAGCTCTGTAAAATAAGGACTTTGAAAAAAACTACATTTATTTCATTATACCATATAACGAGTTCACAAACTTTCCTGATGTTTCAAAAACGTTCTTCAGTTAGCTTGGACTAGTCAGGCTGAAATAAGATTTACTGATGGCACTGGACAATGATTGTTATTTAGTACCTTAAATCTAAAAAGGGACTCCCATACCTTCATTTTCATCTTCTTAGCTCACTGAGGGAACCACAGCAATAAATTCAGGATGCTCCACATTCTGAATTAGTGTGTGGGTCTCTCATGGTGGCATTTATATATCCTCTAACCTCTGTATGTCTTTTAAGCAGAAAGTTAGATAGAGCTAGAAGCTTTCAGGTCATACTTTTGTGGTTAGAATACTTTATGGATGGTGTTGTGTATTTTACATCGCGTCATACTTTAACTTTTATAGTTGTTAAGATCAGTCAGCCAATTCAAGTGATGGCAGTCCCATCTTTTCCTATTTTCAAGTTCACCATCAACCTCTCTCTTAATGCAGTGGTTCCCAACCTTGGTTGCACACTGTAATCGCCTGGGATGGGGGTGGGTGTAGAGCTCAGACACTATTGTGGACTGAGTCCCACGCCCAGGGATTCCAATTCAATCAGCCTAAGCTGTGGTCTGAATATTAGGAATTTAAAAACTCCCAAGGTAATTCTAATGGGCAGCCAGGATCGAAAATACAGAGGTTTTTGCATACACTGACAATCTTTGTTTCAATCAATTATTTCATTAGAGGATGCAAATTGGTGATTTTTCTAATTTTATTGTTCTTTGTACATTTATCAGCAGGAACTCCTTTGACATATTTTAGATATCTTTAAATAGCTATTAATGGTCAGGGTTATTTGGTTATCCTAAAATATAATCTGTACAGGACTGGCAGGATAAACTTTTAATTCTTTTAATTACCAGTAATTAAATTAATTTACTTATGAGTAAGGTAGTATTCTCAGACTACACTGTGGGATCATGGGGGATCTTCAAAGACCATCGATGCCTAGTTGGGGCCCCAGACTTAACAGTTCTGCAGGTGATTTGAATGTACAGCAAAGCTAGGGATGAGGTGTTGGTAGCTGAATTACCTCCATGGTGAAAAAAAGTTTGTTTTTTGCTTGTTCTGGTAGTGGTTGTTGCATTTTTGTTGACAGAAAAACGTATGTGATCATTTTGATACAGATATGAAAAGAAAAGAAAGACAGGAAACATGACAATTTTATTAAATTCCAAGATCAGGTTGATCCCCAACTTCCATAAGAACTAATCAAATGAAAGAATAGCCAGTGGTATGCTGGTCTCCATGTAATGTTCTGATTCAACGAATACTTAATAATAATTTCTTTAAGTGATTTTACTGTTTAACCTGTCCATAATAAAGCTTATGATATAGGGCATTGGAAATAAATGGCTTTTTTAAACTCTAATAACTCATTAAATTTTTATATATTCATGAAAATTTACACTCCTATACTCTGGAAACATAGTAAGCATTAATTGGCATAACAGTTGGTATAGGTAGGAATGCAGCAGGGACCCACTTGGACTCTGACAGTTGGCATGAACGTTATTTTAAACTAAAGACATTTGAGATTCAACAGATGTAAAAAGAAGCCTTGGAGCATCCCTTATTTCACTAAAAGCAGAAACTTCTGGGAGTGAGGCTGCCATGGATCCCCCCTGGGGGAGATTTATGGCATGAAGAAAAAAAACAGAAGGACCACTTGCCCCTGCATAAACAAACATTATCACAAGATTTCTTACACCCATTTGTTCCCCTAGAAACCCATTTGTTTTTCCCCACAGAAGCCTTTTCTGCCCACTTCCTCTCCATTAAGTTAGGTAGATAACCCCTAACGTTAGCCGTGTAGGTAAACTATTTTTGTGAGCTCCTATGTGTATACAAATACTTCGGGATTATTTTTCTATTAATTTAACTATTGTCAGTTAAATTCATCGCCCCCTCCCCCGCAGTCACTTAACCTAAGAAGGCAAAGGAAAAGTCTCACCCTCTCCCACATACTGTTACACATTTTTGGTGGGCAATTGGACAATATTTGCCCAAAAGCCCCCATATATACCCTTGCCCAGCAGTTCCACTTAAAAAAATGTAGTCGACAAAGATACTCAGACAGATGTGCAGAGAAAACTTTTACTACTGTTTGTCAAAGGAAAAAATTGGAAAAAACCAAAATATTTACCAGTAAGGGACTGCTTACATAAATTTCTTAAACCGTGGGTATTTAGCCATTAAAAAAGAGCCAGATCTTTACATACTGATACAGAAACACATGCTTGGTTTTTACTATGCTATTAAGGAAAAAACCCAAGTCATAGGATAATGTATAATAATATCCTCATTGAATTAAAAACAAAACAAACTCAAAGGTGTGTGTGCGTTGGGGGGAGGGGGGCAATGGCCATGGTCTGAAAAGATGTGGGAATGAAGGAAATGTTTACTCCAAGTTCTTCCAGACTTAATTTTTGTAAAATATAAGAAGGCCTTTAGTAATACGACATTAAAAAGTTAAGAGGACCTTTATAGTGGTCATTCAGGAAGCTAGAGTGCCAGAGCTGCGGTTAAGATGACTATCACGACTATGTGGCTCAGAAGGCCTGAAACAGTAAGTTTTCACAGAAAGTCGTATCCTCCTGTTATAAAGAAGAGAAACAGGAAGGAATGAATGTATGATGAAATTTTGTCATTTGTACAATTCATAGCCACAGTAAATAATAACATCCAAAATCCTCAATAAAATAATCATCCTTTATACATGATTGCTATTCTAATATCCTATTTATGAACATGTATAATCCAGCTTCCTACTCTATCGCCTTTACAAATGCCCTACATTTCTACTGAGGCATAAAGTGTTCCCATTTAAGTTTGCGTCTTATCTCATGATATGCTGATACTTTTTTGTGCTGTAAATTACTTGCCCCAGATGGAGGAAAAAAGAAAGATAAATTGACTTAGGGCTAGTCTCTCATTTATCTTTTATCTTCAGTATTTATGTGTGTTCTTTTTTTAAACCCACCACACTGGAAGAAAGTTGTGTCTGTTCATTTTAGGAATGAAATTTAAATATATAAACAAAGAGCAAAACCTAATCCCTATAAATTCTGAAATTTCACAGTGTCCACGAACTACTACCGTTAGTACACACCACACGACAATGATTTCAATGGACAGCGTGGGAAACTGTGGCACTCTGGTACACATTCCACGGTAAATGGGTATGGCCCTGTGAAGTTAAATCATCTTATCAGTTTCAAATTTCTATTTTATCATCATCATTTTTGTATTTATTATCAAATATCAACTATCTCAACTGTATGAAGTCATTAAAATTTTCTCTCCTACTCATTACTTAATGTAAAAGCCCCAAACAAATCTCTTTACCCTGTAATGCCTTCTAGGACAACCAGAAATTCCCCTTACCTTCCTTCTTCTGTGTCCTTTGCTAAACTTGTTGCTTTCAGAAAGACTATAGCTATCTTTTGGCTTCTTTACTTTCTTAGGAGTAGTAATTCCCAAACAGTTTTTTTTTTTTTTNGGGGAGTGGGAGAGGAAGAAGCAGGCTCATAGCAGAGGAGCCTGATGTGGGGCTCGATCCCATAACGCCAGGATCACGCCCTGAGCCGAAGGCAGACGCTTAACCACTGTGCCACCCAGGCGCCCCCAAACAGTTATTTAACATATGTTAGTATCTGCTCTTGCGACTATTTCTCAAGTGCAAGTGAGCCTGATTCTTTGGCTTGTGGGAACAGACAGTGCACTGGGGTTCAGAAGGAGGCTCCTTCTCTTAATCTGCAGGGAAGAGGGGTTGGGGAGGTGGTGAGGAGGGAAGAATAGGCTGATGCCATGCTGCTCCCCGCCCCTCAATTTACGCATAAGTACTAAACTGGAAACTGCCTGGACTCTAGTAATTTTTTTTCCTGGAACAGAAAAACTGTGAAATTTTGTCTTGTGGCACAATTCACTTTACAGGATGTGGCTGGAGGATTTAAGTAACAACCAATGAACGACTTGACAAAAGGATTCAATTTATGGTTTCAACAGCTTCTGTCTGGTAGGTAACACACACTATGTATGGTGGTGGGCTTTTTTTTTTTTTTTTGTGAGTAAATTGGTGTGCTTTTTTTAAAGAGAAGTAAGCCCAAGGTCTTTTCTTCCTTTCCTTTAAAGCTACTCTGCATAATATTTTCCACCATGAAGAATTATAATTACATATGCATGTATTTGCATCTCACTTTCCTCAGACCTTTACCTATTACTCTTTTATATATTTTCATAATTATGGTGTTTATCTTCCATTTTATTGTCTGTGTTCTCAAAAGCCACCTCAAATTTTGGCAGAACACAAGAGATTGTACAAATACGTAAATTTTTAAAAGGTATGAAGATGTGAATGATGGAAAATGGAACACTAATAAAAGAGAAAACAGGAAGGAACACTAAGACAACATTCTTTCCTCACTTCTTTTTAGCAGAACATACATAAAAAACACAAAAATGCAAGGTTATGGCTAGAGAAGAGACTTAACCAAAACAGAAAATGATAAACTCTCTTAAGAAAAGACAAAAGGATGTGTATTTTATGTTTTTAGAATAGATATGTAACACTGGTAAGCTAGAAAATACAGAACAATGAAGAGAGGGGGAACAGTAAAGCAAGATAACAATAAGGTCAAATGCTTCAAAATAACTTTATTTCTTCTGGGGAAGCTTCTCCTGAAGATTCCTTCTCAACCAGCCTGAGGACACAGAAGTGCTCTGTAGAATGGACAGTTCTTCCTCATGCTTTAGGAAGTTATCTCTTGGAGCACCAAATTTAAAAAGCTTTGGCTTTTTACTTTCTTTTTTTTTTTTTTTTTTTTAAAGATTTTATTTATTTATTTGACAGAGATAGAGACAGCCAGCGAGAGAGGGAACACAAGCAGGGGGAGTGGGAGAGGAAGAAGCAGGCTCATAGCAGAGGAGCCTGATGTGGGGCTCGATCCCATAACGCCGGGATCACGCCCTGAGCCGAAGGCAGACGCTTAACCGCTGTGCCACCCAGGAGCCCCGTGGCTTTTTACTTTCGAACAGTCTATTAACCCTCATACAAAAACCAACCAAATGACTGATGGACCAAATGACTGAACAACCAACCAGCTCAAGCAAATGAGCAAAGGGATTTCGCTGAACTGAATGGTAACGCAATGGAAAGCTTTTCTGCCTACGGCATCCTGAGCTCTTCCTTAGAAAAGGACTCTGCAGTAAGTTAGCTATTTAAAAACAAAATTCAGCAGCTGGTCTCAGTTTCTGGCATTTCCACAGAACGCACCATCCTGAAAAGACCTGAGTAGGCAAGGATCTCTCGCAGGTAGTGATCAAACCACAGCCCAGCAACAATTCACTGATTGCTAAGAAGCTTTTAAAGTGCCAAGCTTTTCAAGTCAAATTTGTAATATATATATATATATATAAAGGTAGAGAAACTGTCTACAGGAAAACGTTCAAAATATTAAAGAAAAAAATGAGGAAGAATAAGAGACTTTCAATCCTAAATCTTTTCATGTAATCTTTTCTTATTTAAGAAAACCAAGAAAATTGAATAAAGATGTTACCTTTGTCAAGATCTAGCTAAACACAGAGTAGACCACATATATATTTTTTACTTTTAAGCCAGGACTGCCAAATTCTAAAAATGAGATGATTTTTAATTTTTTATTATTTTTTTGAATTATTGCCTTAATTATATTTTATTTTTTTCCAATTCTATTGAGCTATGATTGGCATATAACATTGTATTATTCCAAGGTGTACAACATAATGATTTATGTATATATTATGAAATTATTACCACAGTAAGTTTACTTAACATCAATCACAAGTTAATGTGCTAGAAAAAATAGAATTAGTTTTTACACTTGTAAGTAGTAATGATTTTAAGTCTACTGGACCACAGTCTTTAGAACTGGACGCATGTGTGAGTTGAGACTGAGATGATTTTTACACTATGTTTAGTATCTCTGCATGCAATGTGGTAAAGAGAAGATAACAGTTTACAGGAAAGTAGCAGCAAAACTGCCATTTTATGTCATTATTTAGTTCAATCAAACTTCTAAAGACATCTATAACTACTTAGAAAAAGAAATATGAAACATCATATTTTACTCTTTTATGCACACAATCAAATTTCAATTTTCTACCCTTATCTTTGTAGCTTATTGCCATAGTTACAACTTAAATGTCCTAAGCATGGCTGAAAAGTAGGCAAATTTAAGGACACACACAAGTAACGTCAATATAGTTAAAATATGTGGAGTAAATAGCAGTTGTGATTGCAGTGGTTGAAGATTAATACAGTCCTCTTCCCCCAAAAGAAAAAAAGGGTAAGTAAATGTAACATCTGCCAAGTTTGAACAAGAGTTTGGGTTAAGAGCATATCCTGACAAAGTAAGGGATGAAGCACAGTTATTAGGTGTGATTTACAAATGTAGCTGTGCTGAAGACGGTGAATTACTGGAGTTGTATTTCCCTAACACTAAGGTATTGGGGGAGCTACTTGGACAATACACATATAAATAATATTTTATCTATGTTTAATTCATTAGTAAGTCATGAAGGTGGTGGTCAAATGACTGAAGCCGAGTAAAAGTGCCAGAGGGGAGGGGAGATAGAAAGGCCATCAAGGGTCCAGATACTTCATTCTCTATTACCTGTCCTTCCTGATCTAAGTTCATTCTCTCTGTATGTAAATCAACACCATTATACCCTGTGCCTGGCTGGCTTTAGGTAGTGAGAAACCACCACTTGCCTGTTCCAGTTCAGTTCAGCCAGGGCAGCCTGGGGTGTATCAGGAGGAGAGCTGCGCAGAGAAGCCAGATGTCCTCCAGCTCTGCTCTAGGCAGCATTTCTGGCTTGGCTTTATCTCCTTCCTAGTTCCAGCTAATGCTGAAAATCTCCCCCGGCCCCACCTCCCACCAGTGGTCCCGTTTAAAAACAAAACCACCTAACTCACTGCCCCTTCCTTCAGTCCTAGAAATGGTAGTAGCTATACCCACCCTCTTGGGTGTTTCGACATGCTGTTTAATCCTCCCAAACCTTGTGATCCACACCTGAACCATAACCTCCCAAATCAAATCCCTCATCTGGAACTAACTGGCATGAGCTGGGTTTTCCCCACCTGATTGATACAGCTATCAGCACTGGGCTGCAAAGAGCTCTCACCTACCAAATACTACCACTCAACAGAAAAGGGCAATATATATAGGAGATTTTAATATTTTGTATGTAAAAGAAATATAAATGATGATGTCAAATGAGGAAGGACAAGAGGATCAACGTTACATACCTAAAGGGAAGGAGAAATAATACAGTCTTTTCAGGAAAGCAACTTGGTCACAAATAAGAGCCTTAAAAATGTTCATATACTCTAAATAATATTTTATTTCTTAAAAGTCTAGCCTAAATCAAAGGTATAGATATAATTTTATATACAGGGATGTTTACCACAATGTTATTTACAATAGTAAAAAATTAGAAACAACCTGAATGTCCGGAAATAGGGAATATCAGTACATATGGCATATACCTGTAGTTTTCCTTTATAGCTCCCTTCCCACACCCCCACCAAATTTCGAGTGTATAGAGTTACATACCTCCACTAGACTTGAACCACTTAAGAGGACAAGGATATTTGTTTTAAATGTTGACAACTATGTGCTAGACAACCATTTAAAGCTCTCAAGAAATACTTCTGGAATAAATTAGTGATGCACTATTAAAGCTAAACTTACAGAAGAATTTTATATTAAGTGGTAAATTTTTGCTACAACCAAGTACCAAATGCACTACTGTGTCCTTTGCATTTTTCCTTAAAATTTTTGAAATCACTTTTTAATAGTTCATAGTTCTGATATTTCTCCTGAGGAATGTTTCGATCAGGTGACTTTTTGCTCAGAGGACTTTCAGTGGTTCCCCATGGCCTGCAGGAGAGTTCACTTTCGAGTTGTATTTACAGATCTCTATAATTTGAACAAATGTGGCCATCTAGACTTTGCACATTTTACCATCTCCTAAACCAGTTTTAGATGTTCGGATGTGACATTTCTGTCTCTTCTGCTGCCCAGTGACAAAGCGCTCTCCAGAACCTTACTACCTGTCAAGCCCTAGGCTCCAGGCCCATCTTCCCTGCAAAGCAATCTCAGAAGTAGGCTGTCCATTTACAACAGTTTCCCACATGATATTGTTCTGGCATTTAACCCCATATTATTTCATGGCATGATTTTCCTTATACTACACTACTCGTGAGTCTTACTGCTAAGTAGCTTTTCATATGCCTTTGGTTTGAATAAACACTACAACTCTTGGGAACAGCTTCTTTATACAACAGCAGATTGCCTTGCATGCACTAAGAATAACACCAGACTCCTGGTAGCAGGTCCTGGTAAACTCAGATACCAGGCATTTGGTGATTTTTGAGTTTTAATCAAGTTCAAAACTCGTTTAAAAACTGTCAAAGTATTTAGAAATCAAGGCCCATTTTGCCATTTATATGTTGATGATCATTCTTTACATTATAGGCAGCACAGGAAGTGCAGAACATCCGCAAATTGTGCCCTCGCTGTGTGACCAGCCATGTGTACAGTACTGGGTCTACGGTGGAGGTGCTCAACAAACATTCAATGAATGAACACTGAGTGTGAAGACATTAAATATTTGTGAAAGTGGCAGACACTCTCTTTAATGTGATTGATCCTTTGTATGAAATGAATTTGGGGTAAAAAGATAAGGAGATTACATTAGAAGCTTCTGGACTATATTAGAAGCTACCATATATTTTACATCCGGATACACAAAGAATAAGAATGTTTAAGGCAACTCTTCTCTTGAGTGTGGGAAACATTATGAAAGGAAAGACCTTGATTTATATAAATGATTAGCCAACTTTCCCAGATGATGCAGTAACTTTTGAGGGCATTTCTGTACTTTCTTATGACAGAAAAGAAAATATTTAGATAATATATGTTGATACTGAAAAGTGTCCAGTGATTATAACATTGATATGTTGATGTCCAATGCTTTAACTTTCTTTATAGCTGACATATACAAACCTACTCCACAATGTTCAAAAAATCAAGTAATTAAAAACTACTTCAAAGCAAAGTAGCTCAACATTGTCACTAGTAAAGGCTTTGCTTGGCTTATTTCACCAAGAGGCAGTAAATTGAGAAAGCAGGCTATGAAACCACTCTTGTTGCGTGTATAAGACATAAGGAAGATTTTTTTATATAATAAAAACTCATACCTGTTGATCTCCAAGGAAACGACTTCTCAGTTGAGCTAGAGAAAAGGGGAAAAAAAGGAACATTTACTTCATAATAAAATTTAACTGTGGTCTTATTTTGCACATAAACATTTAATTTTCACATTTCATTTCATAAAAGTATAAAAATCTCAAACTTTAAAGCCACTCTTCTAACTAAGTTAATTTTTAGACACTATTTAACCTTCCATATCAATCTGGGACAAAACTATATTTCCACCTGAAAATTAAGGCAAATTATAAAGTGACATAAGATTCCCCTTGGATAAGAAAAATAAAATAGAATAGCTATGTATGATATTCATGGTACTTATATTATGTTGCTTTCTGTGATAATATGAAAACTACATATACATTAAAAAAATCTACATTATATACAGAGTACTTATGTATGTGTATACTGAATGCAACACATTAAAAAGGACCCAAAAGGCTGTTAAGAACTTCATTCATTTTAGTTATTTTCAAAAGAAGCCCTAGAAACTATAATAGACACAAAAGTTAATGGAGTTAGTTCGAACTGAATGCTACCGTATAAAACTTAAACCATATAATAAACCTTTATATCAAAAATATAAGGTTTGAAAATCCAAGAGAATATTTTAGCTATACATGTCTCTAACCAAGTTTAATAAATTTAAATTTTAATGAATTTGTGCTTAAAAACATTATCTGTGCCTCCCTGCCCCCCTGCCTCACACTCCCATCCCCCAAATACAGGAGAGCAGGGTGCTAAGAGGACAGTGTGGTAGAACATAAGAACAAGAGCACAAAAGGCTGGATTATCAAGCATTTGCTTAATGAAGTATTTCACATAAATTATCTCCTTTATATTATTCATAACAACCTTATGAATAGATACATTATCATCCTTATTTTACAGGTAAAGAAACTGGCCAACGTCTTTGTTATTAACCAGAATTGCTGAGATTTAAATGCAGGATGGCCTGATTCCAAAGTCAGGACTTCTCACTACTATATATGGCAGAATGGCTTATGATTCCATTTTTGCATAACATGTACACACACACACACACACACACACACACACACACACACACACTATGCCTAAAAAAGAAGTCTGGAAAAATAAAAACCCAAGTGTTAGCAGCTGTTTCTGTGGGGTACAACTAAAAAGTCTTTTTTTTATTTTCCTTTTCCTTCTTAAACATTTGTACTTTTTTGAAATCAGAAAAAAAGCACGTATTGACAGGTTTTTGGAATGTATTAAGTTTAAGGAAAAGATGTGTGATTTGGGCTTAAGGAAACACCATAAAAAAAAGGACCTGGAATATAAGAAGGGAAAAATGCTTTCAGTGCTATAGTTCTAAGATTTTAAGTTCTTGTTAACCCCTGATATTTCCCCAATTCATTAAATGGTTAATGAAACTCCAGATTCAGTAAGAACTGCCTGAACTTCAACTTTGTGTGTGATTTGCCTTTACTTTGTCAGAGGCAAAGCAGTTTACATTCCAGAACCTTGAACTAGCTGCAAGCAGGGGGGCAAGCTTCCAGTGAATAGAGTCAACCAGTTAATGCAAATCTTTGGCACTCTGCTGACTTTCCTTTATCTGATGCACTCCTGATTTCAGAAGGGACTGATGGGACAGGAAAAGATGCAAACTTGGTCAAATACCAGTAAAGGCACATTTGTTGTCTTGCTCTTGAGGGTGGCTTATCACATTCTGTGAGTCCAAAAGTGGTTCCCTTGAATCTGTTTTTATTTCATTCTATCATCTAAATTAGTTTTCTAAACACTGAGGTTATTACCCAACTGTGTTCCTATCAAAATGTTCATCTGGTCTGCCAATATTAAAATATGTGATAAATTAAACTGCCAAGCAGAAATGTTTAACATACCTCAAGTTTCCTGCGAATATCATGAAAATTATCTTCTGAGTTTGAAACTTACATAAACTTTAATGAAATACCTTTAAAAGACTTTTTATTCTCATAATTATAGGTCACAGAATACAATTCATGATAAATGCTCAAACTGGGCAAAGATTGTGGCCATTTTGCCCATCTTTTTATGTTATACTGCCTCACACATAGCAGATGCTTAATATATGTTGTTGCAACAAACTGTGTAGAATATCGAATTCTTTTTTTTTAAACATTTTTAAAAAGATTTTTAAAATTTGTTATTTATTTGAGAGAGAAAGAGAGAAAGAGCAAGAGCAGGATGGAAGGGCAGAGGGAGAGGGACAAGCAGACTCCCCGCTGAGCAGGGCTGGATCTCAGGATCCTGAGATCAAGACCTGAGCTGAAGGCAGAGGCTTAGCTGACTGAGCCACCCAGCCACCTGTAATAGAGTTCTTAATTATTCTGAATGAACAAGGGGAGAGAGGTGGGGGGATGGGGTAACTGGGTGATGGACATTAAGGAGGGCACATGATGTAATGAGCACTGGGTATTATATAAGACTCTAATCACTGACCTCTACCTCTGAAACTAATAATACATTATATGTTAATTATTTGAATTTAAATAAAAAAATACAATAAGCCATTCCCAGATGAAGGTAATGAAAGCCTCAGTTAATATTTTTCTCTACCCTATTTTAGATAAAAGATAAAAATCGTTAGGAAAATAAGCTAATATTAGGATTAAAAATAAGCAAAAAGTTCCATGGTATTTTTTGAAGACTGTATATTCAGCCCAATTACTTCACACTAATCTTACAAATTCTGTGTTATAACTGGTCACTGCCATGTTATTCAAAATAGTCTATTTTCCTTTGAAACACACATTTTAAATGATTCTTAAACTGTTCACTACTCTGGGATTTGGGGATTAAATAATAAACGTACAATTCTGAAATGCTGTTTTAAGTCACTGAATGTAACCTGCTTTTATTAGAACAATTAGAGGCAGCTCCATATTAGAACAGGCTTATACTCGCCTTCTTTCCTTCCTCTCTCTAACCATCTAATCCTAGAAACACTTCCCCAACTTTTATTGACTGTCTACAGTGTGTCTCTAGGCACTGTGCCCACAATGACTCCATCCCATTCCCTTCTTATCTGAAGATGCCAAGTAGCTTGTGTTCAAGGAGCTTCCGCCGGAATATAAAACACATTTTAAAATACGAGAACTGAATCACCCACGATAACTTTGTTTCAGTGGAAAGATGCATACACAATTTCTAATGACTTAATTACCCACAACCTTCTAGAATGAAATCCATTCATAAGTTTGGGACTGTCTAGTCACACAGTGAACAATGAAAAGCAAGTTCATCAGCAAATTAATACATTAATGTGAACAATATTAATTTTGTTTTAAGGAAGACACCATACCTTCATCACAATGTTACATAAAAATTTGTGGTAAACCACTGTCAAATTCTACATACTTCTGAAATAAAATGTTTTATTTTTTATTTCACAGGCATAAATGCAGGCAAAAATATGTTTGCTAGACATGTATGGCTGTGCAGTGTCTTCAAAACCCTGCTTATTTGGGGACTGTCCCACAAGGCAGAGAACATGCCTGCCCGGACTCCTCTGCAGGGAGGGCAGGCCAGCAACTGAGGGTCTGTAGGAAGCCGTGTGAGGGGGTGGCAATGGTATAGCGGGGGGCATCTAGAGCGGACCCAGCAGTGGCAGTGGGCATTTTTCTTGGACACCCTTACTCAGAATCAGGTTCTCTGGACTTCCTAGAGATTCCACCAAGTTGATACCCAAAAGCTTTTAGTACGTTCCTGTGGTGCTTACAGAATAGAGAGGATTCTATTTGCAACCAAAAGCCCTGATTGATGTTATCATAAAACAAAGTATTATGACTGAAAACAAATACAAACAGGCCTTCTGAAAAAAGCCCAAACCTTAGTCTTTAACTCTAGAGCTGTACTTCCAAGTGCATACTGGCTATAACACACTTTGTATTCAATATGTTGAAAGTCTTTCCCCCCCGCACACCAGCTCCCATGTGATCATGACCACCTGGTCACTCAAACTGAAGAACATGGAGTCATTTTATTATTCTCCACTCACCAGTGTGGCAAGCACCATGAGGGCAGCAAAGTCAGCCTCATTCACAGCTGTACTTCCAGAAACTGAGGCAGTATCTGGCCCAAACAAGTCACTTAAAACATGTACCTTTTGAATTCATCCCTACTACCACACAGTTCAGGCCTTCATCTTCTCAGTGTCTTTTGGCTGGATCATCCTTTCAGACTCTCCTAACTTGTCTTCCTGGCTTTGATTTCTCACCCTTTCAGGCTCTCTTCCATGCTGCCGCTACAGGGATTTTTCAAACGTTTGGATCCAGCATCATTCTCGTGATGCCAATGAGTAACAGATCCACAGAGGATTCAAACCAAACATCTTAGCATGCCCCAGGCAGCCCTCTGCCACCCGGTTCCTTCCAGTCTGCCCTTTTCCACACAAACCTACAGTCTAGGCACTTCTAATTATTTGCAGTTCCCTCACATACTATGTTGCTTCAGGCTTCCAATGCTATTTTGGGGATAGAATGTGTAGAAAGACAGTCTGGAAACTCCTTCGGAATTACACAAATTCTAGAACGGCATATGCAGGTACCATGTTACAATATGCATGTTATATGTCCATGAAATTGAACACTCTAATAAAGCTTACTTTCACTCTGTATCACTTAGGAATAATTTTGAAAAATGGTCTACTTGTCTGTCCCCAATTTCCTTCCGATTCTACTGTGTCTGAAGTGGGCTACCCTGCATTCGTGGACACTATAGGTAAGCAGTAGTGGTGAGGGGAGTGGAGAGTTTGATGAAGCCACATGGTAATGTTACCATGTCTTTCCCTCTTTCTCTGAGTCTAGATGGGGTTCTTTCTATTAGTAGTAGGTGCAGGCAACTACCATTACTCTCCTACAAGACACACTGAATTGAACAGAACCTGAGTTATTTCTCTGTTGAAAAGAAAACCAGGCCACAGCCTGGGACTAGAACATAGTAAAACTGTAAAATTTAACTGCTTTGTTTTATTGGAAAAAAAAATCTCTGTATTAACAGAGAAGGGAACCATCAACAAAACAAAACGGCAGCTTACAGAAAGGAAGGAGATATCTGCAAGTGGTATCTATCTGCTAAAGGGTTAATATGCAAAATACAGAGAGAATATATACAAGTCAACACCAAAAACCTCCCAAATAATCTGATTAAAAATGGGCAGAGAACCTGACTAGACATTTTTCCAAGGAAGCCATACAGACAGCCAACAGACATGTGAAAAGATGTTCAACATCACTAGTCATCAGGGAAATGCAAAATAAAACCACAATGAGATATCACCTTCCACCTGCCAGAATGGCTAGAATAAAAAAGAAAAAAAAAGACAAGAAATAACAAGTGTTGGTGAAGATGTGGAGAAGTAACCCTCATGCACTGTTGGTGGGAATGTAAATTGGCATAGCCATTGTGAAAAACAGGACGGAAGTTCCTCAAAAAATTAACAGAACTAACATATGACTCAGTAATTCCACTCCTGGATATTTACCCAAAGAAAATGAAAACACTAATTTGAAAACATATATGTACCCCTATATTTATTGCAGCATTATTTACATTAGTGCCATTATGAAAGCAGCCCAAATACCCATTGAGAGATGAATGGATAAAGAAAATGTGGTGTATATATACACAAAGTATTACTCAGCCATAAGACAAAAAAAGAGATCTTAACATTTGTGACAACATGGATGGACCTGGAGGGTATTCTGCTAAGTGAAATAAGTCTGAGAAAGACAAATACTATATGATTTCACTTATATGTGGAATCTAAAAAAACAAAACAGAAACAAACAAAAAGCAGAAACCGACCCATAAATCTGAAGAACAAACTGATGGTTGCCAGAGGGGAGGGCAGTGGGGGATGGGCAAAATGGGAGAAGGGGAATAGGAAACAAAAATCACTGCATTAAGAAATTTTATACACACACGTACATATATGTGTATATACAGAACCCTCATTAATAGTTCGAAAATTAAGCATAGTCACCAAACTATGACTGTCTTCTTGAGGGTAAAGGCTGTGGTTTAATTCTGTGTTTATCAACTAGCATTGAGTGGGATGCTAAATAATTGATAGCTGATCTTAACTCTTTGTTATTTTCAAGGCAATTCTTACGTAATTTTAGAAACTATTTCAATCATTCCATAAAGGAGTCAGATTCCCCCCTTCCCCTTAATTTGGATCTTTTTTCTGTATCTTACAGAAAAGATGTTTATTGTAAATATAACATGAATCCAATTAATAAACATTTGCTGATTATCTACTGAGTGCCAGACATTCTTAGAGGCTGGGCTGTAACAGTGAAAAGACGCAAAGTCCATGTCTTCCACCAGTGCTTACAACTGTCTTACCAATACTCATTACAGAACTTGTGTGACACCCCACTGGATCACATGTCCAAAGGCAAGAACATGTCCAGAGACTTTTGGTAGGCTGTTCTTAAAGCCAGAAACCTGTAAGAGAGGACTCCGACGAGCCCAGCAGGGTTTGATGGAAGAAGCATTCACGTATCTATAACAACCCAAAGTGTGAAACATTTGTCTTAAAACAAAAAAACAAGATCTAGCTCTCCTTCTACTCACCTATCGAGAGGCAGTAAGTTAGTGCTGGAACCACTCAGGTAGAAATCTGAACGTGAAGGCTCCAGTGGGAGAGGTATGTAGCAGTATGAAATGCACTGCCATATTCTAGAGTTCGCTTCAATTCCCACAGCTTGAAAATTGTGAAGGGCTGGGAATCAGCCAGTTTGGGAGACCACCAACATAATATTAGACATGTCCAAGTAAAACAAACATCTCTCCCCTTTGTGTTATGACAATGTCTTCAAATTGTTCTTTAAACCATCCCAATTTAGGAGCATTACATGATCTATTTATTTCATTATTACAATATATTCTTTCACAATGTTTTAAAAATGATTCTTAGGTGATCCTCCTTTACTTAAGAGGTAATTAACAGATGAACACTCATTAATCATGTTTATTAACTATTTTTTACTATTAGTTTTATATTTTGAGTTCTGAGTGTAAGTTCTGAGTTCCACACAAAAGTTCTGTATTTCTTCTGCACATCTTAACTCTTCAAGAACTACCACGTTTACCGATGAAATTTCACTAGCTCAAATAAATTTCCAACTGTATTTCTCCTTTTCTATCAATTCATTACTGTCTTATTTCCAATTTGTGATTTGTTTATTTTAAAAATTACCTTTCAAATTTTTCACTTGTTATTGGGTGGGCTTTATTATTCTATTAATTGAAGATATTCTCTTAGCAAGTGTGTAGGTCTTTTGGATTCTAAATCCATTGTGAAAACTTCTGGTGACTCTATATTAGTTTGCTATAATTTCCTTTATAATCCATTGCTCTATTTATAAGTCTACTTGTTAACCGATTCCAAGGTCCATTTCTCAGTTAAAAAGAGAAATGGTTTGTTTGGGTTTTTATTTTTCGGCAATGAATTCATATTGCAATTACTTAGCACTTTGTTATCCTCTAGGCATTACAAATTGCTTTTTAATGAAATGCATCATAATTTTCTTAGATATGGACTCTGGGCTCCAGAGTTTCCAGGTCACTCTGTATTTCCTATTATGCACCTAGGATTTTCTACCCCAGGAATCTGGCAAAATAACTGCTAATGATTGTTAAGTTTTAGTCTCTGCTTGGGAATGTAACAAGATAAATTTAAAACAAACTCCCTTAAATGAGTAACTATTTTGTTGAACACAAATTTCTGTATATTCATTAATTTTAATTAAATCTTTAATTATGATATGGAGATAATATTATAACACAATTTAAAAAAAGATTTATTTGAGAGATAGGGATAAAGACAGTGCATGCGCACACATGAGAGTGCACGAGTGCTGGGGGCGGGGCGGGGGGGGGAAAGAGAGAGAGAGAGAGAGCAAGAGTCTCAAGCAAACTCCCCACTGAGGGCAGAGCCCACAATAGGGCTCATCTTAGGATCCTGAGAGCATGACCTGAGCCAAAATCAAGAGTTGGCCACTTAACCGACTGAGCCACCCAATTATCATAATATACTTCTAAATCTTTTTTATTTCTATTCAGTATTGCTTTGACATCCCTTTTAATTAGTACATTTAAAATTTTGCTGTTTCTCTTAATGTATTTACAAAATATTCTACTAGTTTATTTTGTGTTCTTAGCTAGGTAGCGCTCATTCTGTGCTTTAGCTGTCTTGAGTGCTCTTGAATCCCTGAGAATGCTACTTCTTGAATACAATGTGGAAGTCCCAAGTCTTTTTTTAAAAAAATATTTATTTGAGAGAAAGATAGAGAGAGAGAGAGAGCGAGCTCGTGCGTGAGCAGGGGGAGGGGCAGAAGGAGAGGCAGACTGCTGAGCAAGGAGCCTGATGCAGGAACCTGACATCATGACCTGAGCTGCAGGCAGATGCTCAACCGACTTCATTCTTCCACTAGGCTATTTCGGTAAGTTGAAGGTAGGAAGGCCAATATTTAGGACAGATACTGAAGGTGAACTGCTTTGCCTGGCTGAAGCAGAGGTGGGGAGCCAGAAGGAAAACAGTTATCCCCATCTCCTACATTATTGTCCTTAAGGGGCTCTAAGGACCCTAGTTTGAGAAATCACTAGCCTATAGATAATAAGGGTATCTCAGCAATAATACTCAGAAAGCAATCCTTCTTGGTATCTAACTACTTTTTAAGAGCCTCTTCCAAATTTATTTATTGTACAATCCATCACAAGAAAACAAAAATTCTTCCTCTAAATTTAGGATTTTTTTCTAGGACCAAGGTTCCTTTCTGTGTTTTTATCATGTTATCAGACCGTGGACAATTCTCTATTGGATGGAAACCGATCCAATGTTTTTTTATTATATTATGTTAGTCACCATACAGTACATCCCCAGTTTCAGAGGACCACTTGATCTCAGGATTCAGGAAAAGGGAAACCATGAAAACATGCTCGTAATGGTAGTTTATTATTGTTTTTGTGTATTATGGCTCTGAATTGCCCCTGAAATGGTATATACCTATAATTTGGACTAAGCAAGGCATAACAAGTGAAGACGGGCCAAAGGATCTCTCTTCATAATTGTTTATATGATCTGAGGGTGATAGTGAGTTTAGGGAAAAGAAAGAGCACTTGATTGAAAAATGGTGTCCCTCATATAGGATGCAGTTGCTCCTGACCTATCGACACCAGGACAGGAGCCCTGAGTCACCTTTCTTGAGTGCGGATGGATTTGGGCTGACCCATCCACAATCAATACCCAGTCACCTATATGACCAACAGAAGGTGCAAACAAGATGGCCATAGATGGGCAGGAGTGATATCTCACGGAATGTGGGAAAGATCTAAGGCTTACAGTCTGACGCATACATTTCCTCTAACATTTTACCTGAAAAAAATGTCCATACTCTCAGAATGTGCTTTACAATTTAGTCTTTAAAATATCACGAGTAATAGGGACAGCAAAGTCTTGGTTTCCATTGGCTGTTAGCAAGTTTAAAGTAAAATGTAAAACGAGCCACTGTCATGAACATTTTTGGTCTCATTACTGGCTCTATTCATTCTCACCCTTGTTTTCTTCATTCTTCATTCCACTTTTCCCCATGCTACTCTATCATATTTTTCGACTCCTATAATGATTGTGTAAAATGAATTCCAAGAAAAGGTAAGATATAAATAAATAATATTCCAACCAGTTTCCTAAACAGAAAAATTATGTATTTAATGCAGAGCAAAATCATTAAAGGCACAGGAAATACTAGTCCTTTTCACAATTCAAGTAACTTTCTTAGGGACTAGAGGTAAACGCATTTTAGAAGATGTTAAATATTCTTTGACAAAAGCATTTTGTGTTAGTGCTTTGAATCTATGAATAAAAGATCCAGAAGACCATATGGGAAGAGGAAGATCAAAAAGGATGTAGTACTAGTCAAAAATGAAACAAACAGTTCCCTCTGGTATCTCTATAAATTATACAGGCAGTATGATTTCTGTTTAAGCCCAGCCCACACCAGGTGTTCCAACCAGTTAAAGTAGAAATCAGAATGGTAGGGTTTTATAACATTTCAGTTGACATTTGAAAGAGTGAAAGTGAGATGAAAATAGTAAAATGGCTAAATACAACACTAGGCTCTCTTTCCTAAGTATTTTGCCATAACTTAGGGTGCTAGTTAGGCAAAGGGTCAGCCTTGAAATAGATGGGCTACTGCAAATTGTTTGCAACCATGGTCTAATAACTGCTATTGTCTCCCTCATTTCTATTCTTCCTAAAACCCTCTAAAGGTTTAAAAAAAAAAAAAGACATGAAAAACATTTTTAAAGATTTAAAATAAAAAAGAAAGCGCACACACTAATATACTTTTTTTTTAGAAATGTGTAAAACAATTTAAATCTTATATATATTTTAAGATTTTATTTATTTATTTATTAGAGAGAGAGAGCAGAGTGAGAGAGAACACAAGCCCGGGGGAGAGGCAGAAGGAGAGGGGAGAAGCGGGCTCCCCGCTGAGCAGGGAGCCCAATGTGGGGTTCATTCTCAGGACCCTGAGATTATGATCTGAGCCGAAGACTGACTGAACCATCCAGGCGCCCCTAAATCTTACATATTTTTTTAAAAGAGCTGGCACTGGTAGGGAGCAGGGAAAGGGTCCTGTTTTTCTATTTGCTCTGCATGAGATTGAGCAGAGTGAACATGGGACTAAACTGTAGAGATCTGTAGTAAAATACACTGGCTGGCATCAAAACCCCTTAAAATTTGTCATTATAAATAGCTTTGTTTATGATGTATACAATTTCATTTTTTTACTTCAGGATTTAAAATGTTTTGAAAAGTCTATGTAAAAATTTACTTAACAGGAATTATCATAAGCCCCGATTTTTTTTATTAAACATATACTACACCTTGATTATTTATCCTATTTAGACATTCAAAAGCAAATGATTTATTTACATACAATTCTTTATATTCGTATAAAGACCCTATCAAATTTGGCATATGTCTAAAGAATGCTATTCACTTTCTTTCCATTGATACCCAATGTAAAGATTTTTTAATTTTCATAAACAGTAAAGTTTAATTTCTGAAAAATTTTTTATTTTCATTGTAAGTGTGAAAAGAAAGTACATATTAAGTTTATGCTTTGCTTTTTGAAAAAAATGATGTTTCTCACTGTAACAGCCATTTTCAGTTCTTAATTCACGGACAACCACCATAGATAGCTGTTTTAGTGCTGAAGGAGGAATGAATTCACATGTGAGATAGAGTACAGAGCCAGGATCATCAATAACTGTTCTGGAAAAAAAATGGACACAAGGATACAGTCAACATCTGGCATAGCGAATGTTACATGTCTACGTAGTAAGACCTGTGGAACTTAGGAAAGTGGTTCTAGAACGCTTTAAAATCTTCTGAAAGCTCTTGTGGATCCCTAATTTGTCACACATCCCCTATCCTTACATTGTCTCCTTCTCTTCTCTGTTTATGCCAAACACCCAAGTGTGCAGGGTTTCCAAACTACCAAACGGGGGAATGAAAAAGAAAAAAGCCTAATTATTAGGGCAAATGAAAAGGAATGACAATCATGATAATGGAGGGTCAGGGTAAAGTCTCTCTTTTTTTTTTTTTTTTAAAGATTTTATTTTATTTATTTGACAGAGATAGACACAGCCAGTGAGAGAGGGAACACAAGCAGGGGGAGTGGGAGAGGAAGAAGCAGGCTCATAGCAGAGGAGCCTGATGTGGGGCTCGATCCCACAACGCCGGGATCACGCCCTGAGCCGAAGGCAGACGCTTAACCGCTGTGCCACCCAGGCGCCCCAGGGTAAAGTCTCTTAAAACAGGATTCTGGATACAGAATGGGTGATCCATAAACACTGTTCAGTGGTTGAACAGGTATTTTCCACGGCAAACAGACATGGCAAGTATTTGGGTAAGACTGTGTTAAATTCCTAGCTTTAATGGCTAGCATTTTTCTTTGAGAGATATGAATGAAAAGAACAACAATGGTTTGCAACATGACAGAAGAAGCGATCAGCTCTTTCTTTCTCCCTTTTACTCTCCCTTCCCGTTCACTGCCATAACGAGCCAACATTACTGATGGAAAACGCAGCATGAAGTATGTGGAATACTCAATATAGATTCACAATCTATGCAATTTAGACAGCCTTTATTTGAACTATTAAAGAGAACATCCACCATTCAGATTTTAAGAAACAGAGCCATCCTAATTTTATAAAAATGAAACAAATTTTAACCAAAATTTCAGACAGAAAATAAAGAGCTGAATCACTTAGCATTTAAAAAACTTTTTGTTATACAATATTTAAAATACACATGTATATAATAAAAAAGAAAACAGTATAATAAATCCCTTATGTACTCATTACCCAGCCTCAAAAAAAAGGGAACATGTAGTCACATTTATTTCATCTATAACTTCACCTACTATTTTCTCTGCATTACTAGATTTTGAAGCAAGTCTCAGACATCTTACCACGTCAGTAATTAATACTTGAGATGTACCTCTAAATAGAGATACTTTAAAAAGACCATATTCACAGTAACAGTATCACACCTAAAATATTAAAAGTAAAATTCCTTTTTTAAAAGATTTTATTTATTCATTTGAGACAGAGAGAGGGAGGAGCAGACTCCCCGCTGAGCAGTGAGCCTGACTCGGGGTGGATCACAGGATCCTGTGATCATGACCTGAGCTGAAGGCAGACGCTTAACTGACTGGGCCACCCAGGCTCCCCTAAAAATCAAATTCTTAATATCAACAAATATCTAGTTAGTATTCAAATTCCCTGTTTCGATTTTTAAAACAGTTGGTTTGTTTGAATCTAACCAAATCAAGGTCCACTCGTTATATTTGGTTGCTTGGTTGCTAGGTCTCTAAACATCTCTCCTAATGCCTTTCATTCTATGTCTCTTAAGCTTAATTTTTTTCCCCATTTGAAATTATTTCATTTGCCCAACAGACTGGATCTGACTGATGGCATCAGCACACTGTCCTTTAACATGTTCCCTTGGCTTTGTATTTCCTATGACTAGGTATTTATATTTAGATGACTAGCAATTTTTGGGCGAGAATACATCAAACAAGTGACATCATGTACTCCCATTGCATCACATCAGGATAATATAATTTCTGACCGTCTCTCATTTTGCAATATTAACGTAAGATAGACCGATGGGTTCAGATGCTGTTGATGATTACTGATCTAGACACATTAATTATTTTGTGATTGCACTGTTTGCCCAATGTTACGTGGTTAACATAATTAGACTTAATTCTAGACTTATGTACTACTTCTGTCAATAATATACTTTCTACCTTTGTATTTATATTCATAGAAATACAATACTGTTCCACTCACTATTTTAAAATATGTTTTTACTCGGAACTATTTTGTTAATGCCACCGAGAAAATAGAGATCTGTCCTTTGTGCTTCCTAAGCACCTAGGCTCTTGTATCATGGTTGATAATTTCACTTGAATTTTCTCTGTGGCTCAAACAGCCCCATTATTGATACTGTAACTAAAGGTGGGGGCAGATCAACCTTTAATTGACTTGCTCTAAAGCAGAGACGACACATCACAGGATCCGAGAATAACTGGCTGTTATTTGTTCTTTTTCAATAAAAAAAAAAAAAGGTAAAAGAAACACACACACATAAACCCTAAACATTCCTCCTTGGATTATAAGGGTCTATTAATGCAAACCAAATGTTATATCTAAACTATGTGACAGTGGTTAAAATGTATAATTATTTAATATAAAAATTTTTTAGCTGTGAAAATCAGCAGCCCTCAGGCTTTTTCCCTCTTCAGTTTTAGAGTGTTCCCTCCCCCCATTTAATAGTGGAGTAACACGACAGGAGAATAGAAAAATCCATGCAACAAACAGATTAGACTGACTTGTTATTAAATAGATTGTGAAGCCTCAGGGAGGATAGCCATAACAACAATTCAGTTACTACAAAGTCTGGGAAACTTGTTGGCTGCCTCCTCTCCCTACCCTGGCAGATATGCCATGCTCAGTTTTAGGGCAAGCAGATTAACTGCTGAAATGCACTAATGGATGGCACTCACTTCTAGGTAGCTAATCACATTTTCTATTTCCTTTTCCATACTGTATCTAGGTTTAGACCTAGATACAGTAGTAAGTAGTTCTTGGAAGGGTTAACGAAACATCTCATTTACTTTCATCAGTCTTTCTGCTCCACGGTCCTTAACCTGCCAAATGGTAATGAGAACGTGAACTTAATATTAACCTGCAAAATGGGAGACGGTCAGAAATTATATTATCCTGATGTGATGCAATGGGAGTACATGATGTCACTTGTTTGATGTATTTTCGCCCAAAAATTGCTAGTCATCTAAATATAAATACCTAGTCATAGGAAATACAAAGCCAAGGGAACATGTTAAAGGACAGTGTGCTGATGCCATCAGTCAGATCCAGTCTGTTGGGCAAATGAAATAATTTCAAATGGGGAAAAAAATTAAGCTTAAGAGACGTAGAATGAAACTAGGCATTAGGAGAGATGTTTAGAGAGTAAAATGATTAGATTTAGAAATGGTAAACTTTTCCCCCTAAAATAATGAACTTCAGAAAGTACATTAATGGGAATATGCTTTTCAACACTGTTTACTAGAATCTTAAAATTAATATTTCCACGACTTGTTTTAACATGTCTGTGATCAACCAAGAATATAAATGGTAACCACGGCAGTTTCCATAAAGGAGAGACAAAACAGTAGTAGAAATGGGGCTGGTAGCTAGGGATTTTCTAATTGTCTTTGTATGTTGAGCACCATTTTATATAGGCTGTGTCTATCTGGAGTGGTAGAGTGGATGTGAGCGGGATGCTTAAGTCTTCTCAAACCATTTATTTACACGCCAGTGGAAAAACCAACAAATTAACACTATCTTTAGGGGACAACATCATCCCAATAATAAACTCAGGTGTACAGTAATAATTAAAACCAAAGCAAACTAAAACACAAAACATCAAAAAGGGAAACACTGTTGAACAGTAAAGAAGATAATGGGTATGAAACGGGTTAGCATAGGTGCCTGTTATGGAATAGGTGCTCAACGGCTACTGTTCTCTTCCCTACAATATGAAGTATTTTAACCTAAGGATATGAGAATCAAAGATACCCAAGTAGAGCCTCCTGGGATAGAGCTAGGACAATGTAATCTGATCAACATGGGGCTCTTCACAAAATTAAAAATAATAAAATATAAACATATATTTTATGCTATTACTAAGCATATTTGTCATTTTGTTAGCTATACAAAATGGTCCCTTCTGCTAGCCTGGAAATTTCCAGGCTTTTACAACTTTGTATCTCTACAACAGTAAAGGTATACATATTTACTGAGTGACTTTAGAGAAGACATCATAAATATTTGCAAAAAATATATAAGTAAATGCAAAATCATGAAAGGATATCTGGAAATAGAAAGTAATGTTAGTATCATCTGTTCGAGCTCTTACCTTCCCTCAACTGCAAATATGGATAATTAGGTATCTATCATACAGAGGTTGTTATCTTCTGTGTACTTGTAATGATACTAAAGGACTTGTATAATAAAAATAGATTAATATAGTGTACTTTTAGTGCTATGATGTACTAAGCCCTGTACTATTTTAATATATACATCCCAGGGTTATTTCAGTGCAAAAAAACTAACGATAGAATCAAAGACACTAAGCCAAATCACTCATTAGAAAAGCCGGCAAAGAGGGGAGCCTGGGTGGCTTGGTTGGTTAAGTGTCTAACTTTTGATTTTGGCCCAGGTCATGACCTCAGAGTTGTGGGATCGAGCCCCCCACTGGGCTGCACGCTCAACATGGAGTCTGCTTGTCCCTCTCCCTATACTCCTCTCCCTGCTCTCTCGCTCTCAAAGAAAGAAAATCTTTAAAAAAAGGAAGAAAGAAAGAAAAAGAGAAAGAAAGAAAAGTAGGCAAAGAATATGAATAGAAGAGGAAACTCAAATAGATCATAAGGACATGAAAATACTCAATCTCATTAGTCAATTAGAAAATGCAAAGTAAAATGATGTAACATTAGATTGGTACAATTTAAAGAGCCTGCCTAACCTTAAACGTTGGCAAAAAAGTGGGGGGGGGGGAGAGAGAAAGAAAAAGAGGAGGGAGAGACACACACACACACACAGACACCCTGGAACTTTACCACATATTGCTTGAGAGGGTACAATTGTTGAGATACTTCAGAAAGCAATTCAGGAAGATCTAGAAAAATTGAAAATGTATATATTTATTATGACCCAAATATTCTACTTACAATGATGGATTTTCCGTAATCTTGTACGTGTAAACCAAGAGACAGGTTAAAAAAAATGTTCAGTGTTGCATTATTTATAGTATTGAAAAGTGGAAGGAAAATGTTCTTCAATAAGGAAATGGCCAGTTGATTATTCTATGAAATATATATGTAACAGTAGTTAAAAACATAAACTATATCTACACATATCAACATGGATAGATTCTAAATACTGAGTAGAAAAATACTGAGTGCACAATGATACACACACTACACCATATTGTGTAGGTTAAAAAAGAAACACAAAATACTGGCCAAGGATGTATAATGATATAAAAGTACACAAAGTAAACTGGAAGACTATATATGTGTGGTTAGCTATTGGGAAGAGAGAATGGGGGCAAAGAGGGCTTGAATTGTAAAGAAATTTTAAATAAAAAGCCAATATGATGAATTATCAACAATTTTCAGTTCTGGGATGTGAGTACTTGAGCTTTTGTTTTATTATTCTCTGT
Source organism: Ailuropoda melanoleuca (assembly GCF_002007445.2). NCBI lineage: Eukaryota > Metazoa > Chordata > Mammalia > Carnivora > Ursidae > Ailuropoda > Ailuropoda melanoleuca. Next base: position 128,622,996 of record NC_048219.1, on the reverse strand, counting down.
GCTTCTTAGTACTTCTAACATTTCTTATGATAAAGATTAAAAAAATGCAGATAAAACCTAAAATGACAGTAAATACAAGATACATGATGAAAGTAATTATTAATTCCTATGAAGCAGTAAAGGTAAATTTTTTTTCAGAAAGCAGCTTGAAATATACTATGTGGCCTATTTAAATTACTTGATGATTTATCAATACATACACATAGTTAAAAAAGCCTAATGATTAAGAGTGGGGGCTGGTAATATAATTCCTGTATTGACTAATTTATCACTGTTACATATTTTGAGAACAGTAATTATAGAATGTGAACTATGAAAAATTACAGAAAATGAAATAATGTTATTTTAATTAAAATGGTGTTTTAAGAGACAATTAAATAATGGCATGATACATATATTTTAGAAGCATGGGCCTCTGAATTTTAAAAAGTATTTTCTTCTTCATTAATTAGTAAAATTAATATAGTTGGGCTGCCTCCATATTTAACAAAATACATTAAAATAGTCTTAAAATAATCTGAAACTTTGATGCAAACTATAAACTTAATATCTTTTTGTGGTTCCTTCTAACCTTATCACCCACTTAACATTTTTAAATATTCAGTCTAAGAAATAGGTAATTCATTTTGAAATATTTACTTACTATGATTAAGACATTTTGTTGTATAATGTTCTAGGTCCATAAAAGACTATTACTTATGAAAACTACTTGGCTTAAAATCCACATTCTACATGGAACCACTCTAAGGTTAATAGGTTAGCTTAATGGAATTTTGGTTCAATTACCTTGGGCTCAGATGCCCTGCAGAAGACCTAGTTTATACAAGTTTAATTCAAATCAGCAGAGATAGTTGCCACTTGGATTTGTATGTTCCAGATGAAACTGGCTTGTGACTGGAATGGCAATGAGAAGCAGTAATTAAAATGCCTTCTGGAAGAACTGTGCTTAAGTAAACTGCTCAAGATAAATGACTTCTGTAGAGCTGCAGGTCAGCCACAGACTAATTTATGTATCTTTCAGATGTGGTACTCTTTACTGTGTTTACAATAGGAGTTGCATCAGAAAAATTCAGTGTTACTAAATTTGCTCATAAGAGCATCCATTTAATAAATATTCACTGCACAGATCCCAAAGAGAGTTTCTGATAATTACATTCAAATATTAAATAGTTTATTCCTCATTTGGTCTGAATTAGAAACGAAATCGGAGAACTTTTATTTGTTTGACCATTAAGAGAGACACTAGTGACCAAAGACAACACTCAGAAATGGAAATTGGTTGAACTATATTGTGATGAATATAACAGGACTCCCAAATAGCTTTACCTACAGAGCACTAAAGTAACTCAACACAGACAACGAGCTCAGCAGTATATAGGATTTACCATAATGGAAAGCAGAGGAGAAAGGAAAGAAGGCAAGTTCTTGTGAGGGAGTAGGAGGATGGGTGGAGAGGCTAAGGAAAACTTCTATCACTCCCTGTGCCTGCCCTGACCCCCAAACTAAGAATGCCTAAAGTAAACCCCTTTGGGATCTTGCCCTCTTAACACCTGAGACATAGCAGTGTTATTCACAATAGTCAAAAAGTAGAAACAACCCTCAGGTCTATTAGCTGGCGAATGAATTAACAAAATGTGGTATATCCATACAACTGAATAATTCTTTGGAAACAAAAAGGGATGAAGTACTGATACATGTTTACAACACGGGTGAACCCTGAAAACACCATGCTCAGTGAAAGAAGCCAAGTCACAAAAGGCCATATATTCTCTGATACCGTATATAGGAAGTGTCCAATGGGCAAATCCACACAGACAGAAAGTAGATGAATAGTTCCCAGGGGCCATGGGGTGGGGAGAATGGGAAAGAGGTGCTAATAGGTAGAAGGCTTCTTTATAGGGTCATTAACCTACTCTAAAATGGAACACTGGTAAGGGTTGAACAAACTCCGTGAATACACTAAAAATACTGAATTGTACACTTTAAAACTATACATTTATGGTATGTGAAACATATCTCAATAAAACTATTATTTAAAAAACTCAGGTTTTGCCCGTGAAAGCTATGGAGGTCAAAGGGACAGAACTTTATCAAGCATCTTCCTGAAGTGGTACATTAAATAAGCAATAAACTGTCACAGCACAAACATTCGATCTTTTCAAAGACTCTTCATTTTTAAAGAATGTATCATTTGAGGAGGTTTACTTCACAATGACTTAAAAATATTTGCTGAAGAAAAGACTTGAACCATGAAAAAGCCTTTTCTGCTACTGTCAGCCTAAAACATTTTTAGAATTTTTAATAGTAGCAATGGAAGCCTGATGGGCACTAGCAGATGACCCTATACAGTGTAAAAAAAATCTGAATGGCCGTGGGGAATCAAATCTTTTCATTAAAAAATAACAGAGTTCTTTTCTTAAGTGGCGATAAGAAGACTATTTGTCAAGATTGTATGACCCTTTTGAAACCATAAAGAATTCTATTTTAGAAGGGCTTTTAAAACTAACTGAAAGGGAGAGATAATCTTGGGAAGAGTGTGAAGTTATTTAATTTCAATATTGCCACCCATTTCCCCCTCATTCAGTTGATATGGACAGGATTTTTCTCAGTCTAGAGTAACTTCCTAACATCGGTAGTAGCCAGTTAAAGGACAGAAACGTGAAACGACCAACTGTTTCCAAATGGGGTCAAAGTTTAAGACAATGTACAAAAATCAAAACGAAAACTTAAAACTGTACTTTGATTCCAAAAGTTGCCATTAATGCTTCTTATAATTATTAAAAGGTCCATTTTTTTAAGAATCTTTTTTTGACTTCAATATAAATGAAAACTTAGTGTTTCATCTTACTAAGTGCACAAACTATGATTTACAAAATAAAATTCATGGAACCAATTTACGTGCTCTAAAGAAATAAACTTTTTCTTTCACCGTCTACAACTTGTCGAGAAGTAACTTTGTTTCTGGGCAATGAACGGCAAGATTCCAAGTCTACAATCAGGGATAGTTTTGAAATTCTGTACAATAAAATCTCAGAAATAGTTTCTTGAAGTCGAAGCTGATCATATTTTCATTTAACGGCTTTTCAATTCCATTCTCTTCTCCTTGCACAGTTTTGTTACCCAACAAGTCGAACCACTCGTGTAATTTCTCTGCTTACATGAAACATGACGCACAGGCCACACCTTGTACACTTGAAGGCTGAATCTGCCTTGGAGTATTTCCCCTGGCCAAGTCTTCCACCCACGCTGTGCCGCCTGCCACTGGAAGGCTGTAATGATCTCTAACCGCTGCTGAATTAGCAGCCCTAGGTCACAGGTTCAGCCTCAAGCTTTTTAACCCATTGGGAATTCCTCAGGCATGTGGGAGCCGTTAAAAGTTAGGCCTGGCATGTCAAAGTGGGACTTTAGGAACAAGACACAAGGTTAGCCAGGCGGAATGACCTCAAGCTTAAATTAAAAAAAAACGAATTGAAGAGAATGAAGCATAGCAAACACTTAAAAGTGGTTGCCTCTTTTTTGGGGTTAGTGGAAATGTTCTATGTGGTGGTGGTTATACAATCACATGCCAAAAATCTCAAAAATCATGAAACTGTACGTTACAGAGGGTGAATTTTATTATAAGTAAATTACACTTCAATAAGCGTGACTTGAAAATAAAATGGTTGTCTCTGAATGGTAGAATTATGGGTTTTACTCTTTATACTTTTTTGAATTTTATGAGTTGTCTGAAACGAGCATTATTTAACTCCACAGCCAGTAAAAAACCAAAATAAAACCAAACCCAAAACAGAGGAAGAATACTGTTCTGGCCACCCCTGATCCTTTCTTTGCCCTTGGGAGTGGAAGTGGGCAGGGGAAATCCCAGAGTGAGGGAGCTAGGCTCTTCACTGTGGGTTACCAGGACCTTTTACTGTCATCCTATCCAGTGAAATCTAACCTAGACTAAGGTCAGAAAGAAACCTCATTGATGATGCTGCAAGGAGAAAAAGAGTAAATTCTGTGCTCATCAAAATTTGGATTTGAAGGCTGTTGGGAGGAAAGAGGTTGAAAGGGCAAATTTCCCTCTGAGTTAACTGTGCCGAGATTTTCTTGAGATGAGCTGTACACCTCAGCATCCCACGAGGGCCATGTCCCTTGTTAAGGCATGCACACCAGGTAGTTGCACAGTGACCTGTAACAGGACACCACACACTTGGTACCTACTGTTACCCATGACTGTAAAAAGCGTGGCAGACAGAAATAGTCATTGTGGCATGCTGCCTGCTTGGAGGACCTGAAATTAACCCATCCATCTATATATGCTAAATATCATCTTTGAGCCAAACTAGAGTGTCAGAATTGGCCTCCTGGAGAATTACTTCCAGGTAAGGTGCTATTCTATCCATTTATATTCCATTTAGTAGTGTAAGAGATGAGCCTGATTCCATATAGAGAGAGACTACCACGGATGTTGTTTTGCCACATCATAAAAGTGGTCTCTCAGTGGCGACTGACAGGAGAAACCACTCAAGTCTTGGCTCCAGGAACGGCAGATTTTCCTGAGCAACCTGGTTTGTTTTTGTCTTACAGACATTTTGAATATCATTCGTTTGTGTTTCTCTCGTTAGGATGGGTACTACGTCACTCAGAGCCAAAGTGGCTCCCTACTTTTAGCAAATGCATGGAATGTTGGCAACATACATTTCTATACTATTTTTATTTATTTATTTATGATTTTATTTATTTATTTAAGATTTTATTTATTTGACAGAGATAGAGACAGCCAGCGAGAGAGGTAACACAAGCAGGGCGAGTGGGAGAGGAAGAAGCAGGCTCCCAGCAGAGGAGCCTGATGTGGGGCTCGATCCCAGAACGCCGGGATCACGCCCTGAGCCGAAGGCAGACGCTTAAAGACTGAGCCACCCAGGCGCCCCTTTATACTATTTTAACCTTGGTTTCATCTTATTTTTCTAATCATTATCTTCCATTTGCTCTCATTTCCTCACTCCATTTTTGATTTTTGTATTTTTAAAAGATGTTTTGAATATTTTTGGAATGAGGCAAAATATTAAATACATAGATAACTAAGGTACAGTCAAGACAAATGAAGAAAGTAGTATCTTCTGTATTAATTGATCCTATAGCCCACTTTAAATGAAGTGAATATTAAATATATAAAGAACTATACTGTAGTCAGTATAAATGGAGAAAAGTTATAATGTCCTTAACTAAGTATTTCCATAGCCTACCTTCAATGAGGGGAAATATTTATACGTGGGTAACTATAGTGCAGTTGGCACAAAGCAGACAGGCTGTAGCTTCTCTATTAACTAATTTCACAACTCACTTTCAGGCTTTTCAAAGTCACAATGATTATTTTTGGCTTAACATATCATCTTAGGATATAAGCACCATCAATTCCAGATTAAGGATCATTATATGTTGATATTGCTTGGGTTATTAGTGCTTCTTTGTAGTAAATAAAGCAAATGAGAAATCATATCAGAAATGGGGTTTTTAGTAACCCTGTTTAGAACTAGATTTCCAAGGAGGCATTAAAGGAAAAACTAAGCAATTACTTCACTTATTAAGATTTTAAAATGACTTGTAATGATTTTTGTTTTTTAAGTTCTCACATACTGCAAATAAACTGCCAAAGGCAACCGTTCACTTTTCAGGACCCTGCTCCTAAGTTAAGAACAAGCAGAGGCTCAGCTTGTCCACCTAGAGAATGAGAACATCTCATGGCACGGGTTAAAAATCCATCGCTGGTACTGCGAGTGTGAGGGAACAAAACTGCTCTGTTCTAGGCCGCTCCTTTGGGAGAGGGCTCCACGGTATATTATTTAGCACAATATATAAGAATCATTTATTAAATAGGACCTCATGCCACTGCCTCCTTCTTCTAATTCATAGGGTAAGGCCAATAATAGCAAATGCTTTGAACAACAGAAAAAGTAAATAAAAATATACTTTTCATTTCCCTTTGGGTTATTATAACATCATCTTCGGACTAGGAAAACTAAGAAAATCTTACAGGTCACCTTACCAACTCTGACACAGGATCTAAATAAAACAATATGAAAAATAACTAGTTATCAAATCCAGTTTTGCTGACTAAACTCAAATCATGTAAGAATGACCTGAATCCAAGGAAGCTTCATAGCCATAAGCAGTGGTCCCACATTTAATTTCCTTTGAGCAAATCAGAAATGGATGACAGGAAAGAGGCCGTGGGTCTGAGAGCTAATTTCTGTTTTTCTGTATCTTTAGATTCTTGTTCTAAGAGTGATAGTTGGTGGGGACTGGAAGACAGAGGGATCTCTCAAGTGACAAAAACCTGTGCTTCCTTCACTAACATTGCTTTCTAACGGGCTCCTTGTTAGTTTGAAAACCTGGTGGTCACAGCAAAGTTACTGTGCCAATAGTCTTCCTGAGGTCCCTGAAAAGCACACTACAAGAGGGCAGATATGAGAAAGGGTAGACAGAAACCCAAAGATGCCAAGTAGATAACCTCATGGTGAAGAGTCCTTACTTGAGCTTAAAACACATGGGGGCTTCGCTGAGGTTCATTATTCATACAATGAGCATTTGTCTGGGTGCCTGCCTGCCTGCCATGCACCAGGCACTGTGCCGGGGCTGTGGGGGTGGGGTGGGCCTTACCACCTCATAGGAGAGTTGACAAAGGCACAACCAGCTATGAGTTCAGATGAAGAGAGATGTCCTTCCAGGAGAAACTTTGGAAACGCTGTAAGGAAGGGTTAGCATTACATTGAGGGCATCAAGAATACATGAGAATCCAAGGTGAGATGTGAGTAGGACAATCAGAATGGATCATTTATGATTCTAATCAGTGTTCACTGAATGACAAAAACAGCCTTTCTCATAACTGTAAGATTCCATAATAGGTTCCCAGCCTGCTGCCCGGTCTCATTTCTTTTCTTTTTAAAAAAGATTTTATTTATTTATTTGACAGAGAGAGAGGCAGCGAGAGAGGGAACACAAGCAGAAGGAGTGGGAGAGGGAGAAGCAGGCTTCCCGCCAAGCAGGGAGCCTGATGCGGGGCTCGATCCCAGAATGCTGGGATCATGACCTGAGCCGAAGGCAGACGCCTAACGACTTAACCCCAGGCGCCCCTGCCTGGTCTCTTTTCATTCTAACTTATGCACTACACTACCAGGACAACTACCTTCAAAAACAACTTTGAACAGGTCTCCTTTAAGACCTAATGAAGGTTACTTATCATCACTTTAGTTCCCAGTTCTCCAGTCAGATGCCAGCATTACCCCTCCAACCTCATAAGTCATTAGGTCCTTTTAGGACACATCCTAGGTACTTGAACTTCTTGGTGCTCCAATACAAACACAGTGGGTAATCTTGTATACCTCTGTGCATGCTTTCCCCCTTTCTCTGGTCACCCCAGCTTCCCTTTCTGCAGGATCCATTCATTCATCCAAAAATTAACTGATGGAGGTCAGTGACATGCCACACACCACACTAGGCGCTGAGATCCAGAGACAAAACACCAAAATCTCTCAGAGTAAATATTATAACATGTATTTTTACTCACATTTTAAACAAACCTATGGAATTAGCTAATTCAACTATGTAGCCTTAAAATTATTTAATATTATAAAACTTAAGGTGCAGAAAATAATCTAAGAGCCATGCACATATCAACCACCCCCCATTTAACAAATGTCAATATTGTGTCATGTTTGCTCTAGATGTCAAATTTTAAATAACATGTTACAGATTTGACTAAAGCCTAATTTCTGATATCTTCCTCCTCCCTTCCTTCCTAGAGGTACCACTATCTTAAATTGGTGTCATTCCAAAATATTCTTTATACTTTTACTACACATACATACATTCATGAACAATATCAAACACTGTTTAAATATCATACAGTGTTACTGCATATATTTTTGAAATGTTCATAATGATATCCTTCCATATCCTTTTACAATTTGTGGTTTTCACTCAGTAGTCTGTTTTGCAAAGATGTTCATATTCATACATGTAATCTAATTACTTCATCTTAACTGTTCTTGAGTCCACTTATCCACAGTTTATTTCCCATTTCCATCCTGTTGGATAATTACGTTCTTTCTCATATCTTACTTTTTGCAAATAATGCTATAATGAACATCCTTGTACCTATTACACTGTGCACACCTATCAGACTTCCCCCAAAGATAGCATGTTCTTGAAGTTTTAAAGTTCTGCCAGTTGATTCTCACTCATTGTTGAGTTTTTTTGACTCCGTTTTTATATCTGATTGTGAGCGCATCTTTAGTGATGCCAGTTTCTCAGCTGGGGATTCTGAACAATGTGAAGAATTACATTTGGGCTCCAAATCCACACGTGGTACAATCTTGGAGTTTACCATGGGTGCACCCCTTTGAGGGTCACAGGTTAATACAGCAATCTTAAGTATACATGTACCATCTTGAAAATATACAAGGCCTCATTCTTGGGGCCCTACACAGGTATTAAAGACTCTCGTGCTTTTGGAGGGTAGGAGGTGACAGTCAACCTAGGTCTCCTGCAGAGGCAGCTCTAAATGCTTCTGGCTCTGGCTTTCAGTTTCTTTCCTATTTCTAGTACCTGGGGATTTTCATTTCTATTTTGCCATTTTCTGTATGTATTGACTTGCTTTATTGATATATCAAGTATTTCTAGGGGTTTATCAAGAGCATTTCTACGTCAGTTTAATTAGCTATGTTGCCAGAATAAAAGTCCAAACTGAATTCGTTAAATTAAATTTTCCATATAAAAAATTATGTATTTTTAAGTCTGTGGGTTTATGTCCTTGGAAATATATACAATACCATATTACTAAGTTTGTGAATTGTCCTTTTTGGTGCTGAAGATACAGATAGCTTTTTAAAAATATTGAATAAAAATACTGAATAGAATTAAAATTTTAACAATTTTAACTTCCTTGATAAATTATATCATTGAGTAACTATAAAGCCAGAGTTAGAAATATTTGATTTACAATTTTACCCCTTGCTTGTTATTTCCCTTTCTAAAAAACAAAACAAAAACAAAACTGCCTGGATAACTAAAATATGGTCACATAATTAAATATTTATGTTTTGAAAGTTCTATTAATCCTATTTGTATACTTGATGCCTTACTAAACATACCAATATGCACAACTCTTAAGGGTTGGAGATGAAAAAATTCATGAGAACACAACTTATCAGCCTAATATTTTTAAATCCACAGCAACAATTAGCCAGAACGGAGGAACTACAGACAGCACTGTGTTCACTAAGAAGGCTTTCTTGGCTAAGAGTAATAGATGATACTGACAAGTAGAAAAATAACGATGTTAAAAATAACTTGAGACAAGTTACTGTTGGTACATACCTACATATGAGTAAAGAAACCAAGCTTAAAAATGCAAGCAACAGAAGTTATTTTATGGTAGGCTTTACTAGAATATGTAATTAACAACAAAGAAATCCACAAATAGGATAAGTAGTGATTTCACCATTTGGTGCTTATGGCAGTAGTAATGATGTTTTTAAATAGCTTAAGAGGCTATTTAAACACAAAACAATAATTTTGATTAAGCATGGCTTTTTTATTCCAGTAATATATTGGTTTTCAATTTATTATGTGAATACACTAAATTATTTCATCTAGTAATTATTTTGTATGGCAGTTTTACAGAGTTCTAGAAAAACTCAAGGTCAACCGAAGACATTTTTAAAAGCTATTTAAATGTTATCATTTAGAAGTATTTCTTAGTTAAAAAAAGTCAATACCAGGTTTTCAAAGTCGATTAGCTTTACCAAATAATTAGTAACTGTGAAAAACATCCATTAGCTGTGTCTACATATGTGAAATCAAACTTCTAAAGATAGCATATAGAAACTTACCAATGCCATATAAAAAACTTCAAGCACAGGACTGAAGGATAATCAATATTGCAAGAGGCTTCTCAAATTAGAATAAATTGACGACTTTGATGTCCAATTCAGAAAGGCAAGTAAACGGTGACAACACTAAGAGAATCATTTGCTACATCCAAGACAACTTAATAAGGCATGGAACTTGAAGGCATGTAAAACAATAGAGCCGTTGGCCCTGTACCTGGTGCTGGCGATACTTGGGGATTCTGCTCCAAGCCTACATCTCTCTAGCTGACTGGCAACGATCTGCCTTTCCACTTCCAGTTCTCGGGTGAGTCGTTGAAACTGAAGCTCCTGTGATTCAAGGAAATAAAAGGCATATAAGGCGCCAAGACAGATATATACGTGAACGCATGTCACAGGAAACACAGGAACACACCCATAACATAGCACTGTATCTAGTGCGGCTTTGTGAAATTCAAGTTTTGGGTGGAATTGTGGGCCTAGATAACCTACCGATTTGTACTTTTTTCAAACTGAAAGGCACTAGAATATTAGCCTTTGTTTGGAATAGGAAACATAGATATTTATTTGCTTTTTGTGTTTGTTCTCCTAACTGAGGTTTGCAAAGAGTACTTCCGCCACAGTGCTGTATTAAACGTAAGGTCTGAGGAGTCCTTGATATGTCTACGTCAGGTGTCCACCAACCAATGTAAGCTCTTCAGCCTCAAGAGGTAATTTTTTATCTTTCATACTGTATTGAAGAAAAATGTAAATTCCCATGATGAGAATCACTTTATCACGTTTGAAACAGAGCCTTTTAATTGTTAAGGAAAAAAAATATTCCAACCCTACAGAAAAAGTTTTGGTGTATTTATCTGCAATATAATCAATAAAGTTTTTCTATTGTCATGAAATAACACGTTCATTGTTCATGTGTCCCTGTGTGAAGGGGAGAAAAAAATAAAGTCTGAGCCAGTATACAGAATCTAAAATTGTATTTAAAAGCTGGGAAGACTGTATAAAGAAGATCTTCTTCATTCTATACCACATTATGAAGGCGAGGAAGTTCTACCATAGGACAAGATGCTTTAACTTGACAAGATTTTAATAAATAGGAAGGATGCTATGCTATAACACATCTACAGATCAAATCAAGTACACTCCAAAGGCTTTAAGCCACAAATAACACCTCCAATTACAACTCAAGCTCCCCTGTGCCATATTATCTCCTTACAAGGCTACTCAAAGCAAATGCTGAACTGTAAGCAGTTTAACTGGACAATGACTGCTAGTTCAAAATACCAGGCATATGAACCCTAAACCTAGAAACTAATCAGAAATAAAATTACCTTAAATATTATTTATGACAATATATACATATTTGTTTGCCATGCAAAAATTTAAAACAATTTAATGAAGTGTATTAGCTCCCCGTGGAATCAGGCAAACATGCTATTACTGACAGCACTGGCTTTGTAAATTCTACAAACTATTCTTAGAATAGTTAAGATACAGTCCCTGAACTCCTTACTGCTTTCTGATACTGAGAATACTTCTCTAATGAGCCCAGTTGGTGTGGGTATATAGGGCATGGCCTGAATGAATAATACTTAGCTCAATAATGTTGTACAATATGATCAAAGTGGGACGCTTTCTACCTCTGTTTAACATTTCCTAGACCTCTGTTCTTAATAAATGTTTAGCAACAAAAGACCAGATAGATAATAACTGCGCAACATTCAGTATCAGGCTAAGATAATTGATTTTAAGGGCAAACAGTCCTATGCTTATCTCACATTTGGTCTTTCTTTGCCCTTAAACAGCATCATATTTCTTATGACACACTTCCATTCTTTCAATAATTTTACTCAACTGTTTGTTATACACTCTTATCCCAGAAGACTGGTTGCTTGTATCAAGCTGGGCCAGAAAAGGACCATCTGTGAATCCAAAAATATTCTCAGAGCCATCACATTACCTTTGTGTTCTGAGTTCAGGGGCTACTAGGAATGGAGGGCTGCTGTGCTTTCTTCATTTGGGGATGGCCAAAAGTTACTAGGGTAGGATTAAAGTATGTTTCAAACTAAAACAGAAAAAAATTTTCATTCATACAAAAAAATTCCATTTCGGCAGATTTTTTATCATGTTTGTGGCTATCTATGACCTTTGAGCATCTTTTCAAGGAAATGGTTGGGAAATTTCCCACTTGAAGGCAGAAGTTGGAACTTACTGTCCCATAATTCCTTCCCTCAGAAGCAGAGATATGGTGACTTTGGCTCTGCCAAGAAGATGTCAGACTGTGACTCAGGTGCTAAAACTAAGACTCTGACATCAGAAAACAGGAAGCTTATTTTCTCTTTCTCTTCTTGCTGCAATCCCTGCAACAGGCATCAAGGCCAACTTCCTAATACAGAAATGACCTCCACACAGACTGCTATATTGATGCTTTGTGGCAGCATCGGTGGTTTCTTCATTTACCCAATTTTGCGGCACAGATTTAGACACTGTTTCTGGAAGTTAAATTTCAAAGCTTGTTCTCCAGCCCTTGCAACAAATGTGGGTATTCACAAATACTTACTTAATAAATGCCTTTTTCTGCATAACTAGCAATGTCAGTCTCTGTTTCTTGCAACTAGAAATCTTGACTGAAGCACCTACAGAAACCATTTACAGTAGTCAAGTTGCTAGGAGAAACTATGTACCCATGATGTAGCTACATTTTTCATTTAATAGTTGGGTAATTCCTTCACCATTCGTACAGACTTGAGTAAAGTCCGCATTATATCACTACTGGCCATGAACCTAGAATACTGAACATCACCAGCTACGTTTATCAAAATCATTCTGCCTATTATTTGTTCACACTTCTCATAAGCAGGATATCATTAAAGCCCTGAAAGCAGAATATCAGGAAGACATAAAGCATGAAATTTGTAAAGGTTACCAAATACCTGTGAATATTTACAAGGAAAATGTATGTATGCTTTGTTGCAAAATCATTAATATCACACCTACAAAATATAAACCGAACACCCGTATGGGACTAGCACCAAGATGGGTAAGCAGGATATAAATATTTGACAATTCTGTCTCTACCAGCTTCTTAGACTGCCTGATAAGGAAGATAGTATTACACAGTCATACAAAAACACACCTAATCATTTATAAAATAACACTCATTAAGACGACTGCACAGAGGTACCGCCTATAAATTAAAAATTTATATTTTATCATACACTGTGGTTTAAACTTACATTGTAAAGGCTAATCCCTAAATCAGTATCCAAAACTGGGAATCTGAATTATAAGGGGACCCTATCTTTGCTCTCCTTTGAGAAGACAAGGAAAATTATGTTAAAAGCATTTGCCAGGGGCGCCTGGGTGGCTCAGCCGTTAAGCGTCTGCCTTTGGCTCAGGTCATGATCCCAGGGTCCTGGGATCGAGCCCCGCATCGGGTTCCCTGCTCAGCAGGAAGCCTGGTTCTCTCTCTCCCACTCCCCTTGCTTCTGTCCCTCTCTCACTGTCTCTCTCTGTCCAATAAATAAAATCTTATTAAAAAAAAAAAAGCATTTGCCAATGGTTTGGCATACGACAATTTCCTCTTAAATCTGGCACACAAGACCATAAACTTAGAAAGTCAAGGCTATTAATATGCTATAAAATGGAGTCTGTTCACATGTGTTTGAAGGCTTTTTTTTATGTTCACCTCATCCCTCTCAGGTAAATACACCAATAAATATTCTGACAGTGAGCCAAAGGAATAGAAGAAAACAAAGCTTCATTTTCAAGCTTTGTATGGTGGACAGAGCTGGGCAGGAAGACAGGGAAGGACTTGCTGCCCCAGCCATCACCACCTCAGGGGTGCCTCAACTGCAGAGAATGCCCTGGCTCAAGAGCATGCCCTCTGGGCAGGTTGCAGCCAGTCACTGATTGAGGTTGGTGGACAAAGGTGGGCCCCAGATTTGCTCCAGAGCTCCCCGTGGGCTGGGCCAGCCTGCAGAGTATTTGAACTTCTCTACCCAATCCTGCTTTCCCTCCCCCTCTCCTCCACAAGTGTCTGTTAAATACTCTGCACCCAAAACTCCAGCTCAGTGAGAACCCAACCTAAGACAGTATTGTTCTTTGGCCTCGTTTTATATAAAGAGAGATTTTCTCTCACTCTTACTTTTTAAATACTGTGAAATACTTGGAACGTACAGAAAAAGTATGGACAATAACACAATAAACTTTGGAGAACCTGACCCAGCTATAGCAAATCTTAATGTTTTGCTACATCTGCTTTAGGTTTTTGGAGAAATAAAGTATCACAGATATATTGAAATACCCTGGTTTCTCTCTAATGGATCCTATTTATCTCTCTCCTTCCCTCTTCAGAAGAAACCATTAACCAGAATTTGGTGTTTAATAGTCATGCGAATATTTTATGTTATTATTACTACACCATATTTCCAGATCCAAAGATGACATATAATATTGCCTGCATGTTCACATTAAGTTACATCAGTGGTAATACTGTGCAGACTTGTGCAGATTGCTTTAATTATGATTTTGAGATATATCAATATCCGTAGACACAGAACTCATTTATTTTCCTTGCTCAGCAGTATTGTGCACAGCTAGAGAGCAACGTATTTATATATTCTCAACAAGATGAATCCTTGGCTTGTTTCCAATTGTGTGCAATTATAAGCCTGCTGCCACATAAACATCCTTGTACTTGTGCACGTGTGCCTGACTTTTCCACAGGAGAGACCCAGAAATGGAATTGCTGGGCTGAAGGTAATGCACATCTTTACTGGATAATGACTGTCACAATTATTTTCCCAAGTAGTTGTACCAGTTTATATTCCAGTCAGCAGTATATGACAGAGTTCCAGTTTCTCCACATTCCCATGGACATCAATTTGCATTTGGGGGCTTAAATTCCCACTTTCCTTTTTGGTAATCTGATATACAGGAAGCTATCTCATGCATTTGTTTTAAGTTGTATTTCCCTGATAACTGACATCTTTTCTTATGTTTATTGTCCATTCAGATTTTTGAAAATCATAGGTGTCACAAATTCTCACATGTGTGAGAATGTTTCCCTACTTCTAGCACCCAGGTTTGTCCTCTTCTATGGGGCAGGTTGCTTATTACCCTTATACTAATGTAGTTCTGTAAAGTTTTAGCTTTGGGCAAGGGATTTCCCATTGGACTCCCCCCCCCACCTTGGGCAGCCCTCAAATGGCAGGTAGTGTGTAGCTGTCACATGGCATGCTCAAGATCACCTAGGTTTGGCATGTCCCTTTAAGGTGAAACCCGGGTTTACTTACTGCTTACTTAAGGATTCCCACTTACGTTTCAGTTTTGGTTTCTGTGAATTCTTTACTTTCTTTCCAGCTTAGCCCTGCTTTAAAAAAAGAAACAACTGCAAAACATTTTATTCAGCATATTTAGTTTCCTTCAGGGAAAGGACTGGCTAGGGTATGTCAGAAATGAGAATCTTAACAGATTTTTCATATTTTCTCTTAGTTTCTCTGAGCTATATTCAGGGGAAGTTTCTCAGTATTACTTTCGACTCACTATTTCTCTACGTGGCCTGTTAAGGGTTTATCTCATTGATTTTACTTGTTTTCCAATGACAATTATTTTCCATTTCTCAGACTTCTAGTTAGTTCTTTATCATACATACCCACCTGTTCCTGCTGCTCACTGACGGTGAAATCTCTATCTTTCATCCTTCGTATTTAGGTTTACCTTTACCTAAACTCCCAGGCACCTCAGTCCTAAATGAGGCCTTGAATTGGTGATTCAGTGTTCCTTTCAAACAAACACTACAGATCCTGCACATCTAGTCACGAGGCTACTGTCTATTTCCTCTGATTTCCAGAAGCTCCAGGAAGCTTTTAGCATTAGGTACTTCCACTCTCATCTTCTTTAATAAGCAGAAGAGCTCCACCTTAGCTTCAAGGACTCTGCTGCTAGCATTGAAAACAGGGCCTACCTTATTTTCCTGTGGCCTCCTACTCTCTCTCTTACCCTTAAGTCCTCACTGATGGCCAGTAGTAACGATATCTCCCAGCCCTTTCCAACTAACTGTGCCTTATAGAAGCCTCACTCCAGTCTGCAAATTCTCTCTTTATAAACTCTTCAATATTTACTCAGCATATTCTCCATTGCTGGGTTACTAAGAAGACTCTACAGGTTTTAAGTGAAATGTAGTTCTTTCCTGAAAATATTGCTTTTTCTGCCCCACTCTCTCTAGTGAAGACTATACATTCTTTACAGCCAATACGTGAAAGATCCAAAAGTCCTGGCTCCTCACTATCTCTATTTATTAGCATAAAGTTGCTTATAATATTCCTTATCGTCGTCATACCAATTAAGATCTGGAATCACATTCCCTCTTACATTCCTGATATTAGTATGTCGTGTTCTTTTTTCCTTAATTGATAAAAACCATTATTCTTCCAAATATGTGCAAAAGCCCATTGTGCTTTGAGGCTCATGCAGTCCAACTACAGTTGCCCACTTGCATCACTATTATCTATTTTCTAGTTATTCTGATTTACTGCTTCAGGAGTAGCTGCAATAGTTATTACTATTGTGATGATGACAATTAAGAAAGAGCAGTGGGCATCACAGCAGGCCACGAGCAATGACAGCCCCACTTCCTTCCTGTCCCCACACTAAACTAATCTTCATTCTCTTCCAGACATAGTGGAGGGAGTGGCCCCTTCCTGTCCACGGCTAGCCTCTCCACACCCTCTGGCCTCCTCCAGGATTTTGCTTCTTTTTCCTGACTCTTCAGTGTTTCTTCCCAGTTTAAGGCTCAAATCTTCCTCCTCAGAAAGCATCTTCTTGATCTCAGGAATCCTCAATCTCTGCTTCCTTCCCCTTTGACCTATACTATCTTTCGCCAAGTATTGACTCTTTTTGAAAACATGGTGTCTCAGGTATTAAAATAATTAAAATCCTGGTTTCTAAAGCTTTTTATAGTTTTCTTAATATAAATTAAAATACATAATAATTTTTAAAGAGGTTCATCTGTGTACTAAAATCTTTTCACTTCAGCAGAACACATACAACACACCACGGGTCAACATGCCTCTCTATGCCTATAAATCTCAGCAGGATGTACTGAGTACTGGTTATACTGACAGGAGAAAAAAGACATGGTCATTATGTGGTGCAATCAGTGGTGAGGCAAGAAAGCATTTTTATTTCAATCACTTTTGCTTAAAAATCTTCCAAAAAATAATTTACTTTTCTGCCTTAGTATGCTGAAAGAGTTTTATATCACTAAGAGACTAGTTGTCACCAAATAATATGTTAGATTTTTAAAGTACATAGGTTTGCGCTCGATAGGTCCTGCTTTCAGGATATACAATAACATTTTTTTTCTCTTTCTCATGTTCAAAATATGAGCAAATTATAGTCATGATCATACCTTTGGGAGTCTTGAGCAGGCCTAGGAAACTATTTTAAAAATGATTATTTAAGAGCAAATAAGAAATCCTCAAAAACATTTTAAATGCTATTCTATAATCTAGGTTGGTACTTAGAGCAAAGGAGCCACACTTTCAAAGGGTCCCTTAACTTCTCAGCCTCCAAATAACCAGTCAGTAATGTAGAGGAGATTACATGTCCTGACTTTCTATCACAGTTTTAATAACTGACAAATCATTGGAAGGTCTACTCGGCAGTCCCTAAATCGTACATAATTAATTCTAGAAATGCTAGACATATCATGTCCATCTCCCTTGTACGGGCTAGTTCCCTTTGTTAAAAGGAAACTCAAAATTAAAAAGACTTAAACAACTAACACTGCCTTTCTCAAACTGTGTTCTGTATCAGTGTCCCATAAAGTATGCCCCGAAATGAAGGGGTTCCAGGTCGACAAGGTTTGGGAAATACTGCCCAGAAGATTCCAAATCTTGGAGATTCACAGCAAAGCTAGCATATTAAAAGTTCTGAGAAGTCCACCAACACGAAATCAGCTTACCATTGTACAACCTAGCGATTCTTCGATTTACTGAGACTAAGCACACTTTCTCTTTTCCATGGAACAACTATTAATATCTCAAAAAACAATACTGTCTTGCAGAACACAACTTAGGCAATACTGAAAAATAAAGCTCATTTATTGTAATTAGGGATGGTTGAAGTACTATATTTTATACACTGAAAAACAAAATTTTAATCACTTTTGTCCAGACATTTTCAAAAAGCAGGACACCACAAAGGGTATAAACCTTCAAATGGAAACTGCTGACCTCATCCCACTCTGAAGATATGAAGGGCACATCTGATTAAGACACCTCTGCTGGACTATGCCCTCCACTATGCCTACTGCTTCTTACATTAAGATCTTGTTTAGATAAAAGGAAAATACAAGATATAATTACCATTCTGATTTTTTGTTATACTGGCTAACATTCCACTAAGGATGAGCAACAGTAAGATCTTTATTGTTTTAGCCTAGCAAACCACACAAGATTATACCAGGTTCTAGCTTTGATAGCTTATCCTTCAGTTTTAATGAAGCAGAGAGAAAACAGCAAAGTTGACCAGATACTCTAATTTTTTATTCTAAAGCTCAGGCTCACATCTGTAATACTGTCACCAAAGCTCCTTCAGTAGAAGTCAAAATAAAGGGATTTACTTTAAAACACACAAGGAAAGCTTTTTGCCTAGAGCCAGGTGCAGATGAGAACATCAAGGTAAATAGGTAAAAGTCCGAGCATTTCTATAGCACCACTGATGGCTTTTAAAAACTGCCCTCTGAATGCTAACTCATTGCCATTGGCTCTTGAGTCTCTCACGTGGCAATGTGACCATCACACAGGTCTATACACACTGGTGATATACAGATTCACTATCTCAAGTCAGAGTCAGTGTTTGGCTAAGTGGCTGCACCTGAAGATGCGTCCTCCGCTCTGCTTCACCTCCCCTGCCTCCCGTGTTTTTTCTCGACTGCAATGATTCTCAAAGTGTGTACCTTGAACCAGCAGCATTAGCATCAACACTACCTGGAAACTTCTTTGAATCAGACCGGGTAGGGTACAGCCACCTGTACTTGAACAAGTCCTCCCGGCGAATCTCATGCACAAAGAACTTCAAAGACCAGTGTCCAAATGAAGCCACTGTTCCCCTCTTACTCAGGCTCAAACCGAAAGTGTTTTCATTTTCAGCATTTCCTTCCTTTCTCTTACTCCCCATACTTCTCATGGTAAATGCTTTCCTAAATCCTGTCACTCCACCTCTCTAACACGGGTTGAGTCCATTGCCTTCCCCACTGTTCCTGCCATTCCCCCTAACTGAGGCTCACATTAACTTTGGACTACTGCAGTAGTCTCTCAGTCTTCTCCCCACCATGGTGGTCAAAGGCCTTGCCTCTGCTTTTCACATTTTTTCCAGCTTTATCTGTTGAAAGCACAATTCTAATCACCAGTAATCTCTATCCTATACTGAGAGCTGTCTGGGCTCCAGGCTCTCTGCCAAGCGTTTTAAATGTACTACTTGGTTAGCTTCCCATTCAGCCAGCAAAGTAGTCAGAGTTACCCTCATTCCAGAGAGGGCTGACTTGCCTCAGGTCATTCAAAACCAGGATTTGAAATCAAATCAGCCTGACTCCTAATTCCACAGTGTTAACCATTGTGCACCATGACCTTCCCACCCCACCCATAATTTAACTTACGTACTCAGCTGCATTTTAAGACCCAAGGTAGTATGCCCTCCTGCTCCCCGCCCCAGCCAAATACTTTTTCTTGGTTTCCTGTCACTCTCCTTCATGAACCTAGACTGAACTATTTATGGTTTTCTATACATACCACTCAAAGCCTTTTCTCATGTTCTTCCATAACCCTGAAGTTTTACTCTCCCACAAATGCCTACAGCCCTTTATCTACCCTTTGGGCAAAGAGCTTGGCCCATTACATGTGCTCAGTACTAAGCTGGATTCTCCTTAAAGAAGAATGGAATCTATTTCATTAATCTCAGTATCCTTCTAGTGCCCTGCAAAAGCAAAACAAGAAAACCCTGCTAATTCATTCATGGTGAATTTTATACAGCACATTTTATTTGTATTTATAATTGATTGCATAATTTCTAAACTAACTGATTCCTGAGTATTTGTACCAGAGACAGGCATAATATATTATGGATGATCCTT
Organism: Ailuropoda melanoleuca; assembly: GCF_002007445.2. Lineage (NCBI taxonomy): Eukaryota > Metazoa > Chordata > Mammalia > Carnivora > Ursidae > Ailuropoda > Ailuropoda melanoleuca. The sequence continues at coordinate 128,602,989 of NC_048219.1, read as the reverse complement.
TTTTAGGCTCTTAAAGCATTTCGGATATGATAACGATCATATCCTTACAATGTAAGTAATCAATGGTACAAAATAATGTTCTATTTTTATTTAAAGATTTAAAGGTATAGGGATATGTGGGGGAAGAGCTGGGACTAAAACCTGGGTCTCCCATAATTTTGTTGACTGCTCTTTTACCAAGTTAGTTCTTCTTCTTCTTCTTTTTTTTTCTTTTTTTAGGATTTTATTTATTTGCCAGAGAGAGAGCAAGAGCAAGAGAGAACAAGAGTGAGCACAAGCAGGGGGAGCGGGAAGCAGAGGGTGAAGCAGGCTCCTTGCTGAGCAAGGAGCCCAAAGCGGGACTCAATCCCAGGACCCTGAGATCATGACCTGAGCCAAAGGCAGATGCTTAACTGACTGAGCCACCCAGTCATCCCAACAAATTAGTTCTATCAGGAATTTCCTATTCATGGTGACATGGGAAAATTAAGGTTTATTTTTAAAAATAAATTATATGCACATAATTTCACTGATACTGTGCTTTATTGCCATTAATATGACTTATGTCATGCCACTGTTTACCTCTTCCCACCCCACAACTGCTTATATCTGTTTTTACCTGCTGAATTCTGATCTCTTGGGCTTCATACCCTGGCTCTGGGAAAATGAGGAGCTTCCCAGGGGCAACACGCCATGTTTGAAAACCCGCCCGCCAACTGACTGACACTGTAAGTTGTTGAACTAGCAATGCCTTCTTTTATTTCCATTTATTTTCTCTCCTAAAAAGCAGAATATGTGTGTGTGTGCATGTAACTATAAATAATTCTAGTTGTCTTCTATTAGTTGAGGTTTTATTACTGCTTAAAATTATGTATACTTGGAGAAATCCTCGTAGTGAAATAAACATTGAGGAAGGGTGACAACATGGAAAATGGATACCTGCAGCCAGTGTCAGTTGCAGGTGACAATAACTGCTGTCATTTTTCCAACAAGGTAAGTTGTTTGGTAGAATTAACGACCAAAGCACAGGGAAATTTCCTTTAAAATGTAATACCTTGAAAATTTTATTAGCAATTACTTTAAGATTCATTAAGAAATTATGAAAAATCATAATGACTTAACATTAACAATTTATCTGGTTTTCTAGTACATAAATATTTCAAAATTAGTAAGATCAATGATGCATATCACGCAATGTTAGATGCTTATTTGAGAGTTAATTGACTGCACAGTAGATGATAATAATGCAAAATAAATCATTATTTGTGGAAATGGAAAACTGAGAAAAATAAATGACCAATCTTCTATTTCCTCCATGTGGACTGGTTATAGCAAGCATAGCAAACCCATAAAAATGGTAAAAGAAACAAAGGCTAAATTTAATCTTCCTTTCTTTAGCAGGTCTAATAAGTAGCACTAGGAAATAAGGCTAATTTAAAAAATGATTAATTTAAGATTTGATTAGTAACTTAATGAAATGTAATGGGAAAAGGAAACAAATACCAACCAGCACAGGTAGATCTTTTCTTCTGATGATACTTTTTTAATTACAAAGCTTGGTTTATAGTTGTTCTTTCTGTTTTGCAGGTATTTTATGGCTAAAACGTGTGGGCAATTAGTAGAATTAGAATGTACATTTAATGGTTGGGCCCTACCCAATTAAATGGTTACTTGTGAAGGCTTGTTATCTGGCTCAAGAGGTATAAGGGGTTTTTTTAATTTTACATTTTATCTGTATGGCTCTGCTAACATTATCTTTTCTTTCTAAACCTCAGAACTTGTCCTGGGATTCTTGAGAAATAAGGTTAAGAAAATCAATGCATTACTGACAACCATAGGATGAACCTAACCTACAAAGAGCACTAAAGCCTTAGGACAGAACTGTGGCAAGTCTACCTACAGGCTGAGTCCAACCTCAATACGGCTGCATCCAGACTCACACCCACTGAAGTCTTCAGGTTCACAGTGTGCCAACTTTGCCATTCTACACTCAATGTCTCTCTTTCTCTGCCTCTCCCGCTTTGTCCTCTGACACCCTGCTCCTTCCACTGGTTAGCTATATACAAAAGCAATTTTCATTTACTATCTGTTACCCTTATTTAATAGCTGTATTTCCCCCACTTACCTAAAAAGCAAAGTTACATGCTGATGCTTTTTACTTGCGTTAGGTCTACATGGCTCTCATTAGAAAAAAAGATTAAAAAGAGAAATGATTGTAGGGAAAAAAGTGCCAGATTTGAATATGTTATTTTTGTTGCTCAGATTAACATATTTATCTTAAAGAATCATTAAATTACCACATTTAGAATTATTTTTCTCTTTTATATCATACTCATGAAGAAAAATACATGTGCTTATGTTTAGAACAGGCACAATTTGATACTAAATATCTTACTTCCTTATTTCTTGCTAAATCATAACACTAATAATAATAATACTAGGTACCACTGAAAGAATGCCAACTGTGGGTCAGGCACTCTACATGTATTTTCTCTAATCCTTACAAAAGTACAGGCCACTACTGAGTTCAACAATCTTATGGCTGGAGAGGCAAAATAAATGACTTGCTCAAGGTCACATAATTAATAAGTGAAGAACAGGAATGGAATTCTATATTCTTGCTCTTTCCATTACAGGTAGCTGAAAAAATTGAGGTTGTCTCATTTTCTATTCCTGAAGGTTATATTTAGAACTGTAATAGATTTTCCTGTTTCAAAACTTTCTTCCCAAATCAAATAAAGCCCTGAAATGTAATAAGAATTAAAGAGCCAGATGCTAGTATATATGGGAACTTCCTAATTATGACAAAGGTAGAATTTCATTCAATGAGAAATGAACTGCTGGTATAATTAGAGAAAACAAAGCTAGATTACTATTTCAACCTGCATGCGCGCGCGTGTGTGCACACACAAGTCCTATAATCAATGTAGGAAAACCCCCAATTATGTAAAGATAAACTAGGAGAATATGTTTATAACCTTATGATGATAGAGACCTCCACGAGAAGACAAGCAACCCCAAAATCATAAGGGATAAGATAGGAATATTTGACTACATAAAAATAAAACTTCATATGCCAAAATATCATGCAAACAAAGTCAAATGACCAGAAATGATGGGGCGCCTGGGTGGCACAGCGGTTAAGCATCTGCCTTCGGCTCAGGGCGTGATCCCTGCATTATGGGATCGAGCCCCACATCAGGCTCTTCCGCTATGAGCCTGCTTCTTCCTCTCCCACTCCCCCTGCTTGTGTTCCCTCTCTCGCTGGCTGTCTCTATCTCTGTCGAATAAATAAATAAAATCTTTAAAAAAAAATGACCAGAAATGAGAAAAATGATATTTGTAATACATAACAATTAGGCAAAGGGTATCAAACAAAACAAGTGGCCAAAGACGAAATGTAAGTGATAATTAAAATATTAGAAAAAACTGCTCAATTTCATTCATAAGGAACAAGAAAGTCAACAATGAGATGTCATTTTCATCATATTAGGAAACATTTTTAAAAAAGATTTATACATTCATTTGAGAGAGAGACAGCACACACAAGTGAGGCGAGGGGGCAGAAGGAGAGAAACTTTAAGCAGACTCCACACTGAGTGAGGAGCCCTGGGGGGGCTCGATTCCACCACCCATGAGATCATGACCCCAGCCAAAACCAAGAATCAGAGCCCAACCACTGAGCTACCTGGGTGCCCCCATAGAAGCAAACATTTTAGAAGCTGGTAACATTCAGAGCTGGGGAGGAGCCAGGTAAAAGGTACTTGAACATACTACCCATGTTAGTGTGATTTGCTACAATGTTTTTGGAAAACAACCAGGTAACATATATTAAAATTAAAAATATATATTCCTCATGACCTTGAATTCTACTTCTGGATATCTACTCTATAGAAATAAAAACAACCATTTATATGAAATATTAAGTGCAGCACTGTTAGAAACAATATGAATATCTATCTACATGGCACTATTTTAACAAACTATGGAATCTCCACACTACATGTAATGACTAAAATTAGTTATTAAAAAGAATAAGCTGAACCTTTACCTGCTGTCTCAGAAAAACCACTATATGTGATTAAGTGAAAAAGCCAGCTGGAGAACTGAGTAAAACACATAAAAATAATAAAGTAAAAAAGACTCCATGAGTTTGTCTGAGCATGGAGAAAACTGTGACAAAAATGTAGCAGGTCAGTAAAATTGGTAACTTCAGGACGACAGGATTGAGAAAGGGACTGAGATACTATTTATATTTTTATCTTATCTCTTTATATTGTTTCACTTTTTACAACTAGCATGGGTCTTCTTGAATTAAAATCTAATTCAGAAAATTAAGAAAGAAAAGAGGGCTAAAGAATTGGGGCTCCCGGGTAGCTCAGTTCATTGAGAGCGCTGCTCTTGATTTCGGCTCAGATCATGACCTCAGGGTTGTGGGATCAAGCCCTGCGACAGGCGCTATGCTCAGCACATAGTGTGCTTAAGATTCACTCCCTCCCTCTCCCTCTGCCCCGCCCACTCTCTCTCTCTCTTTTTTTTTTTTAAGACTTTATTTATTTATTCAACAGAGACAGAGACAGCCAGGGAGAGAAGGAACACAAGCAGGGGGGCTGGGAGAGGAAGAAGCAGGCTCATAGTGGAGGAGCCTGATGTGGGGCTCGATCCCATAACGCCAGGATCACGCCCTAAGCCGAAGGCAGACGCTTAACCACTGTGCCACCCAGGTGCCCCCCACTCTCTCTTTCTAAAATAAATCAAAAAAAAAAAAAAAAAAAAAAAAAAAAAAAAGAAAAAAGAAAGCAAGAAAGAAAGAAAAAAGAAAGAAATGAAGTATTGTTTGAATACTACCAGGACGGATTCTGTTTAAGAAACAGTCTAATTCCTGGAAAACGGTATTCTGATTGAGAGGAGAACTATTCTTTTTGCTTTTTTGAAGCTATTAAATTATTATATGGGGTTCAATAATATTCTAATGACCTGTAAAGGCGCATTCTAACAATGAGTAATAGGACTTAGCATATATCACAGTGTGCAGCACTGATAAGGGTGTGGAGAAAAGGTCCTGTGAGAATGTGAATTGGTGCAAACTCTTGGAGGGTAGTTTAACAATATCTTAAAAAATAAAAAATGTAGCTACCCATTGGCCCACCAGTTCAAAGGCTGAAACTCTGGATATACTTGGAAAAGTACACAAAACCAACCAAATAAAACTGGAAACGATCTAACATTCATCAATGAGGACTTGATTAAATATAGTACATACGTCTATATTAAAAGGACTGCATGCAATTGCTAGAAAGGATTTAAGTAAATCTACGTGCATTAATGTGGAATAATCTGCAAGAAAGATTATTCAGGAAAGGACAGCCAGGCAGTTGTTTTTCTAAAGACTTATTTTTTGCTAGAGTATGCAGAAAATTTTTTTCTTGACATATACTTGAGAAATTTAATTTTGGGGAAAGTGTTAATGGTTGGGAAAGGGAACCCTACATTTGTAGGATGACTTAATTTTAATTTTATACTTTTTGAATATTTAATTTCTTTTCGCTTGGGCTTTCATTTGTTATCACTTGTATAAATAAAACAGAATAAGAGTTGTCTATGCATGTAAAACCACACACACCAAGATGCTGATTTTTCACAATTAGTTAAATGTTCCAATTTTGACCTATTAAAGAAGGCAATGTTTTAAGAATTAGTTTTCAGGAAGGGTGAGAAATACAGGACAACAGTAATAGTTATCTTATTTGAAAATATATGATATATAATGAATTGACTGATCTAATAGGTTTCCACTATATATATATTTCTCTTGAAACTCCGCAGGACTCTTTAATAAAGAACTGGTACCTTTAGTAAGGTGCTTCTCAGTTTGCTCTATGGTTTTAATTAATTTTCTTCCATAAACCGCTAATAAAGAAGGAAAGAACAACTTATGCTCAGTGTAACCATAAAATCAAATTTATACAATTTCTTATAAACTCTATATGTCAACATAAATTTTGGAAATGAAACATGAAAAAGGATTCTACATTTAATTTTACATTTTAAATAATTTTAGGGCCAAATCACTTAGGTATTATATACCAAATGGTAAATGTTTCATTCTAAAAATATTAATAGTTGGAAAGAGTAGTCATTTTATTGTATTATATAATTGATAGGTATTCTAAGTAAAATGTTTTTTAAATAGCTGCTTACTTACATATACATATATAGTCTTTTTTATTGTGATAAAATATAGACAGCATAAAACTTTATCATTTTAACAATGTTTAAGCGTGTAGTTCAGTGGCATGAAGTCCACTGACACTGCTGTGCAACTATCACCTCCATCCACATCCGGAAGTTTTTGGCTTCTCAAACTGCAACTCTGTGCCCATTAAATAATAATTCCTAATTCTTCCCTCCAACCAGCCCCTGACAACCAACATTTCATTTCCTGTCTCTATGAATGGACTACTCTAGGTATCTCACTTAAGTGGAATCATACAGTATCTGTCCTTTTGTGACTGGTTTATATCATTTAATACAATGTTTTCAAGTTTCATCAATGTGGCAGCACTCATCAGAATTTCCTTTCTATTTAAGGCTGAATAATGTTCTATTGTATGTTTTATATCACCTTTTGTTTATACATTCATCACTGATAGATAATTGGGCTACTTCTATTTTTAAAAACCCAACATTCTACAGCAAATTTAAGTAAAATTCTACAACAAAAAGTATCTTGAAATTCACATTTCTATTTTTTTCTACTAGTTTCTTCTGTCCAAGATTCTATAAACTTTCACAAAATTCAGTAGTGAAAGGCTTTAGCTACAAGCATAAAACTAGTATTATTGCTTTTCCTTCTGCAATTTAAAACACTGACGTGGTTAAACATTCATTCATTTAAACCGTTAGTGCCTACTAAGTGACAGGCACTATGGTGGGCAGAATGGAAGCGAGAGAGAGGAAGGAGAAGGCGGAAGGACAGAGACAGAGGAGTATGAGTAGGAGTTTCACAATCGGCCCTTGGAGGTCTGTGTGGGGGCCACAGGAGGAGAGTGGACAAACTCTGACACGAAGTTTCTCTTCATGACAATGAGAAATTGGATTATAACACTCAAGCTGAAATGTTAAAATAACCCCCCCCCCCACTTTAAGATGCCAAATAAAACTAAGTACCTAGAAAGCTAGTGAACATGAAAAGCTGTGTGGTGCTGATGAGACCACATGGTTTGGCATCCATTTCCTGGTTGCCTGGTACAAGAAGGCTAAACACCATCTGCCTCACTAGCTGTTGGGACCATCAAAAGACCTAAGGTGTGTGAAAGCTTTCATGAATTTTCATGTTCCACAAAAAACTTCTAATCAGATTTTGGTACTAATATCCTAGAGCAGGAGCTGGCAAACGTTTTCTATAAAGGGATGGATAGGGGCGCCTGAGAGGCTCAGTCAGTTAAGCATCTGACTCTTGGTTTCGGATCAGGTCATGATCTCACGGTCCTGGGATGGAGCCCTACAATGGGCTCCGCGCTCAGTGAGGAGTCTGCTTCAGGATTCTCTCTCTCCCTCCACTGTCACCCCCCTCCCCTGTTCTCTCTCAAATAAGTCTTAAAAAAGGGGGGGGAAAGATAGTAATATTTTAGGCTTTGTTGACAGTAAGCTAGGTTTCTGTCACAACTAGCCACCACTGTCCTGGTAGTATGACAGCAGCCATAGAAAGTAACATAAAATGACTGTGGTTGTTTTTATTTATGGACATTGAAATTATAATTTCATCTAATTTTCAAATGTCATGAAATACTCTTCTGATTATTTTTAAACTGCTAAAAAAATGTAAAAACAACCTCTTTGCTTGTAAGCTATAAAAAACCAAAAAAAACAAAAACAAGTAGAGGGCCAGAGTTTACCATCCCAGACCCTAGAGTTTAAAGCTTGTAAAGCTTCTTTAAAGGCATATTATTTGAGAAATAAAGATGGAAGGATTATAGGATTTGGAGTCCAACCTGAATCTAGGCTTTATTACTTATTAGCTGTATAATATTGGACAAATCCCTTTAACATTTATAAACCCAGTTTAATCATCTGTTAAATGGGGATAACACCCACATCACAGAGGAGCTGGTGTGAGTATATGAACAAGATGCTAAATGCTATGTAAACTATCCAGCTGTTTTTAAAGAACTAGGCATTAAAGAGTAAAAATATACATTAAAAATGCGCCATATTCTCCTCTGAGGATTAAAAATTTGGGGAATGTATTTTCAATTCCTAAGAAGAAAAAATGAAGTAATTTGGATTCCATTTTTACGAAGCTGTTAGCATTGTATGATATTATTATACCACTCAGTTAATAATTTATCTTTCTCTCATCGTCTGATCTTATTCTGTTCTCGATAGCTCCGCTTTGTCATTTTTGTTCTCTCCTCTTAATCTTCATTTAAGAGGATCCAATTTTATATATAAAATTACAAGAAGAAAGCAGTGGCTGAAGCACCTTTCATAACAAACGACTGAGAGAAGAGCGGTTGCTTCTTGCTACTATCATATGTTCTATTTTCTATTTCTTCAATTTCAGAACAAGCAATCTCAGCAAATTTAAGGGCTCTCACGACTCTCACAAAATTAAAATGCATAATTTCTTTATAGAGCCAGCTTAAGATATCAAAATATCAATGCCAAAAAACCAGTATAGGGATGGTGGATAAATATATTGAGTTGTTCTTTAATATTCAGATACTGAGTTAAGGCATAAAGCATTTATTCGTATATTCTACCATCTTACCCCATTAAGAAATTCCTTAACTAGACTTTATTATGGTGATCATTTAGCAATATATACATATACTGAATCATTATGTTGCACACCTGAAACTAGTATGTTATATGTCAATTAAATCTCAAATGTTTTAAAAAGGAATTCCTTCCTTACGTCTATTTTACGAACATACTTAAAACCAGTAGTTTTCCTCTTGTTTTCTGAGGTTATCTCGGCCAATAATTTTCTTTCTTCTTTTTTAAAGATTCGTGTATTTATTTTAGAGAGTGAGCAAGCGAAAGCTTGAACTGGGGGAGGGACAGAGAGAGAGGGGAAGCAGCCTCCCTTCTGAGCGCAGAGCCAGACCCGGAGCCACCTGGGTGCCCCTTGGCCAGTATTTTCATGCCAAAAGCTCACACTTCTAATGGACAGACATGAAAATATCAAGCCGAATTCTTTAACTGTCTTCTCTCCTTCTAAAAGCAAGAAGTTGATGTGGCAAGAGGAGGCGTCTTCTGAACTGAACTGCTTGGTGCAAATGGTCAGCAGACTATCAGGTTCAGTCAGTGCTCCTACCCATGGCCTTAGGCTCAGGGAAGCAGAGGCCAGCAGGCGGGCCTGCACCTGCCTCAGACGTGCCATCAACCTTGCTGGGACCATGCCTGCCTGTGCGTATCTGAGCAAGGATATGGAGACTGGGTCCCACTGGACAGAAAGGATAACACAGTTTGCTACAGGAAACCTGAATCTACCAGCGGAGCGAATAAAAGGGCAGTGGAGAGGATCACCACAGGCAGGCTATGGCTATTCCCTGCTGTCCTTGAATCTGAACCTAAATAATTAATTTAAATCAACACCTGTGACATTTATCTTTTAAAATAACGTATGGATAATTAAAATGAAACATTATAATAGCGCTGGGTAATGAATGTAAAGAATATCAAACAGTAGGTAAAGTCATTTGGCAAATCAGCATTTTCTCAGTAGTACCCACTAAGTTGGTTTGAACAACACAGTGTTTCTGAACAGAACATACTTAGCTGGGTGGATCTAACTTAGGAAGTGCGACATTTTCATTGCAAAGGCTGCAGGGCTGATGACTCTAGACCCAGGAGATACCTGCTTCTCTAGGACAGTATACAGAATGGCTTGGCTGTTCTCTGGCTCCTTCTCATCTCAGTCACATGACTAAAATTTTTTATGACAGAATTACATTAAATTTTAACCATTTCCTTATATTTTGTCTTATGCTTTTACTAAGACTACAGCTGGCACAGATTCATCTTAAGGAGTTATAACGACACTAGGATAACTGGCTATTATTTATTAGGTATTTACTGTGAACTAGATACTGTACTAATGCTTTCTCTGTGTATTATAAATGGTGAGTACAACCAATACCCAATGAATGATCTCTACGTGCTAAGCACCTTATTTAATTTCTCCAACCACCCCATGAGGTATGTATTATTATTCTCATTTTCGAGATGCAGGTTGTAAGCGTCTAAGGTCACACACCTGATAGGTGGTAGAGAAGGGGTATGGAGTTAAGAGGTGTGACTCCAGAGTCGGTGTTCTTTATCACTGTCTTTCAGCCTCACACCACGACCTACAGAATATGGCAATGAAATTGATTTCAAGGTGGAGAGGGGAAGATAATAATCTCTGAAAAACAACACTAGCCTAGGTAATCCATCAAAGGTCTCACTGCCCAGCTTGTTACTTAACTCTGATGTGATCATCTCCTTCAATATCGTAACTGCAACTCATAAGCTCTTCTCCGGCATTATCTAAAGATGGCATTACTCAACAGCCTGACCAGTTTGATGGTCTCAAACAACCAACACAGTTTCTAAAGTTCCTGGGAAGCAGCTATGGATGGAGAAAATCTCGTTTGCAGTTTTCAGAGATGATCTTCTCCGTGGTTTCCATCTGATAAACAGTGCCTTCTATGACGTCCAGCTCACTTTACAGTGAGACAGTAATGCCTTCAATGGATCTTAAGACTCTTGGGATCATAAATAAAAACTCTTAAGTGCAAGTAGAACAAGAAGGGAGAGCCACCTTGCTTCATTTATCTATCTGGATTTGTCCATTCTGAATTTTCTATGAGGATTTTTTTTTTAGCTCATTATTGTCAATATATCTGATTGAGAAAGAAGCTAAACAAGTCCCAGGTGAGAATGCACCATAGCAACAGGCTTGCTATGAATTCTTTGGGGAGAATTTCACAGAAGTATTTGATTGCCTATTCACACTCTTGATTACAACACACCGAGCTGTTAAACTAAATTGTATGTCATTAGTGTATTGAAGGAACTTTAAAAAATAAACTACCCTGTGTGAAGATATTTTTCACACATACATTCACACTGATGTGTGTTTAATTGCACTCAGGCTACATCCCTTTTATTCGGAAAACAAGAGAGACATCTTTAAACTATTTCAGAACCTGCCAATGTCACAGTGTAGTAATGTAATAAATAAGGTATTACTGTCTGTCACAGGTAAATACTGAATTCTTATTCTGGTTCATAAATATTTGTTTAATCTTTCATTGTTATTATGACAGAATATAAATGTACTGTCCTTAGAATTTGATCAGGAGTATTAAAGTACCTTGAGTTAGGTAAACAGTGGCGAAAATAATTATAGAAAAAACAATCTGACATTAAAACCACCTCTGTCTCAGATTTTACTGAGCCTATGGCTTAGCTGGGATAATACATTAATAACAAACAAAAAAATAGGCTGCAGAGAAAAGACGTAGTTTATGTCTGTGTATTATCACAGAATGTCAGCCATCCTACAAATAATAGAATGATCCAAAGCAAGACCAGGTGAAGATACAGATGGCATGGGCAAGACCCATCATGACCATCAGAAAATCAACTCAAAGCAAACCCAGATGAGTGTGAATTATTACCATCCATCTTCATGTCTAAATAGAACAAATTTAACTAACTTTTCCCGGAGTTAACTGTAAAAAGGGTGCTAGAGACAGAATAAAACATTTTACAAGCATTCAGATCAAAGGACTGAAGCACATTCATGATGAATTATTTTTATACAATCGATTCTGTTACTTACGCTACTAGAGACACCCAATGGTGTAGGTCTAATCCAAATGATTTACATTTGGTTTTGCAATGCATGGTATAATGTTTCTGTGGCAGACTTGCCTTTCTAATTGCATTTTACTCTATTATTAAGATCAGTTTACATGTCCTTAATATACACCTGCTGTTTGGGGAAAGTGGTGTGCAAGTAGTCACAGCCTGAGAATTAAGGAGGTCCTGATCCACAGCATGATCAGCTCATGTCCGCAGATTACTGGACTTTGGAGCCAAAAGAAAACCCTAAATATCCTTACATGGCAGCCCCACCCAGCAACTCCTTTCTGTTTCCAAGTTTTGCTGACATACCTAGACACTATCCTGCAGAGATTAAATGTACCACAATTAGAAGTGAAAAAAATCAAGGCAGGCAGAAATGAAAGAAGAGTATTCCAAGCAGAGGGAAGGACAAGTGCAAAGGCCATGAAATGCACTTGGGTGTGAGTTCACTGAGAAAACCTGTATATCTGAAGCAGCAAGAGAGAAAGAGGAGAAACCACGGGTCTGATCATGGATATCTTTGGAGGCCCTTGTAAAGACAATTGGCTTCTATGCTGAGAATGGGAAATTGCTGGAAAAAATTCGGGGAGAAGGGTGACAGAATCCCTTTTAATATCATCCTTCTGTTGAGAATAGACTATACAGGAAAGGGTAGAAACGGGAGTCCAGTCAGGAGGCTTCCCCAAGTCTAGGCTGCAGTTTGACGAGGGTGGTGTGCGGACCATGGAGTGTTTGGACAGTGGGGATAGAGAGTAGCTGGATTCTGGATATATTTTGATGAAAGAAGCCCATGGGTCTTCTTCTAGTTCAAGGAACTTCCTAACTAGCATGGAGGAAGCAGTGGGAAACATGAGGAAAAGAATATTCATTCTTCATGTTTTAGTTTCAATGCCACCTTTTTGAAAAAAGCCTTATCTGAACATCCATTTAAAGTAGGTCCCCCAAGATACTCTCCTGTAATATCCATTCTTTTCATTTACAACACTTCTCAAAATCAATTCACATATATACTTTTTTGTTTGTTTGTTTAGTGTGTGACTTCGCCCATGAGATTACAATCCCAATATGATAAAAAACTGTGAAAAGAGTGGAAAGGGAACAATTGCTGAATCTGAGTCACAAGTATATATAAGCTTCATGAGGGTAGGGACCATGTATTTCAAATTTTTCTGCATCACTGTATTCTTACCAGTATTCATTCTACCAAGCATGTCAAAAGAATACATGTATAATTAATTGTCAATATATTTTTTAACTGCAAACTATTGCCTAACTGCCATTTAACTACAATCACATTAAGTTTTAACAACTGAAGTCCACGCCTGATCAAAACAGCTAAGATAATTTCAGTGTCTTTTAGAGTTCTTTTCATATATATCTGGAATACTCATAAGATAAATATAAATCAAGGTAACACTGTTAAAAATTACTTCTACCCAAGATATAAGAAGAATAACAGGAAGAATTCCTGCAAAAAGGAATAAGGATTCTCAGATAAAGCAATACATATATATATCAAAACCAAGCATCACATTTTTAAAGATCATGAGTCAAGAAATTACTAAATTCTTTTTTGACATAAAGGAAAAAAATATCTAAAAGTACGAGCCAGTATTTCCTCAAGGGGTGCCCAGTGGCTCAGTAGGGTAGGCGGGATAGAACCCTGGGTTGGGCACTGTGCTCAGCAAGGAATCTGCTTGAGATTCTCTCTCTCCCTCTTCCTCTGCCCCCCCCCCCCACTTTGGCTCACTTGCAGGGGTACTCTCTATCTAAGTAGATAAAATCTTAAAAAAAAAAGTATTTCCTCGAAATGTAATAACCTGGGATAGATCAAATTGAAATGGAAAATAAAGCAAACACTAAGGGCTAAATATGTAAGAGTCATTGTATTAGTTTCTTCTGTCTGCTTTAACAAATTGCCATACACCTGATGCCTTAAAACAACAACACTTTTTATCACAATTCTAAAAGCCAGAATTTAAAGATCAATTTCATAGGCCAAAATCAAGGTACCCACAGGGCCATGTAACCTGTGAGGGTCTCCAGAGGAGAATCTGTTCCTTGCCTCTCAAAGGTTCTGGCTGCTGCAATGTTCCTTGGTCTGTGGTCTCATCACTCCAATATCTGCCTTCACCTTCCTACTGCCTTCTCTCTGTGTGTTAACTCCCCCTCTGCCTCTCTCTTACAAGGACACTTGTGATGGTATTAGGCCTCACCTGGGTAATCTAGGATAATTTCCCCATTTCAAGACCCTTAATCACATCTGTAAAGACATTTTCCAAATAAAGTAATATTTACAGGTCCAGGAATAAGGACCCGATATATTCAGAAGTAGGGGTCAGGGACTGGTGGGAGATAGGACACAGCATTATTATGCCTACCACAGTCCATCCTTGGGCAAAGATTTGTGTCTGTCCCATGTGCAAAATATGAGGGACCCCATCCCAACATAATCCTAAATCTCAACCCATTATAGATAACATCAAAAGGACCAAATCTCACGTAAACCTCATCAACTCAGAAGTCACAAATGTCAACATCTAAACATCATAATCAGGTATGGGTGAGATTCTGGGTATGATACATCTTGGAGCACAATTCCTCTCCATCTGTTGATCTTTGAAACTGGAAGGCAAGTTATCTGCTTCCAAAATAAGATAGCGAGGCAGGCATAGGATAACAGCTGTGACATCCCCAACTCTACAAGGTAGAAAACAGAAGTCATGCAGCCCAAGTAATTTCAAAATCCTGTGGGGGCAAGGTTTCAAGGCCTGTAAGTAATACTCCATGGCTTGAGGCTCTACCCTTGGAGTCACTTTTCCTTTTTCTTAAAGGATAGTGCATATTTGTACCTGAGCAGTTTTCTGCCTACAGAATTTTGGAAGTCCAAAAGCCTTCTTACATTCCATCCTGTCTCTGTGCCTTTCAAAAGTCAAGCTGGCACTGTTTCTGCTGATTTAATAGTCTAAAAAACCATGTGGGTCTCCTGTGTATTAATGCCATTAAACAAGAGGGTCCTCCACAGATCTTTACTGGAAAATCCCATCTCCATTCCTGTTTCCTGTTGAGATGGTTGAGGGGATCCATGAGTCACACACCTAATTCTGTCAGCACTAAAGACCGTCTAGTAACACCTTTAGCCTTCTCTCCAGAGCACACTTTCCAAACAACAAATTTTCTAATTTTAGTGTCTTTGCAATCTGGATAGACTGGACATTTTCCAAATCATCAAGCTGTAGCTCATTTTTGCCCTGAGAATTTTCCCCTCAATTTCTATCTCTCCTCTCACATTTCACCACGAGAAGCAAGAAGAAACCAGGCTGTACCTTCAGCATTTTGGCTGGAAGTCTTTTCAGCTAAATACCTAAGTTCATTGCTTGCATGCTTTCCACACAATTGTGATAGCCAATTTAGCTAAGTTTTCTCTCACTATATAACAAGGATCACTTTTCCTCTAGTTTCCAACTATATCTTCCTCATTTCCTTCTGAGCTGTTACCAGAAGCACCTTCAAAATCCCTCTTTCTACCAAGAGTGTGTTTAAGGCAGTCTAGGCCTCTTCTATGATATGCCTCAAATTTCTTCCAGCCTCTACCCACTGTCTGATTCCAAAGCCACTTCTACAGTTTTAGGTATTGGTTACATCAGCATCCCACCTCCTAGTATCAAAACCTGTCTTAGTGTCCTAGGCCTGCTGTAACAAATCATCACAGATCAGGTAGATTACAACAACAGAAATTTATACTGTCACAGTTCCGGAAGCCTGAAACTTGAAATTAGTTTTACTTGGCTTCGGGTGACATCAAGGTTGTAAACTGGGATATACTCATTCCAGAAGTTGAAGGGAAGAATATGTTCTTTGCCCCTTACAGCTTCTGGTGGCTGGTGGCACATCAGGCTTGTGGCCACAACACTGCAATTTCTGTCTCCACCTTCTCCTCTGTACATGTGTCAATTCGCCCTCTGTCTCTCTTCCATGGACAGTTTGAAGGCATTAGAGCTGACCTGGACAATCCGGGATAATCTCCTTAATTACATCCATAAACATCTCTTCTCCAAATAAAGTAATGTTTACAGGCTACAGGTATTAAGACCTCATATCTTTAGAGATGGGAGCATTATTTGGCCCACTGTACAGAGGTACAGTATAGAGGCACAGCATATTAATTTACCATAACTCTATCATGTCTATAAAAAAGTGTTAAAATTGAATTTGGCTCTTTCAAAGTGACCATGTTACTTAATATTGTAATAAAAAGTTGCAAAAATTACTTTTCTAATGCTGTTACGTTCAAGTGAAATACTTATTCTGATTTTTCCATTTACAGGTAAGTGTAATTAACTTTGCAAACATAATTTTAAAAAGAGGTTGACAGTATGGCTAAATAGAGTAAGCACTGGTAAATTAGCAAATATAAATAGTTGCAAAGATTAAAAACCACTTCTGCAGAAAGTCAAAAGACTTTAGGAACAGATATGCTTTTATTTCCGGAAGCTACTCTTTAGGAAAATACTTTTTTCCCTTAGGGGTGGCTAAATAAAAGTGGCTGACTGACATCTCTCTTTTAAAACTTACTCACATTATATTTTGACTCTTTGGGATAAAGAAGGGCGAAGGGTGATCCAATACCAGATGGGAGAATACTGGCTGGGATGGTTTTGGTAGAGCAGCAGGCAGCTAGTCCTTGCCAGTTTGGTCAGTTATCATAGGAGTGGCTTCACAGCCAAGAAATTGGTTCCCCAACTGTATCTGCAGCTATGGGAAAGAGGGAAGATGCAGAGAAGCACTGGCAGTGCTAAACAAATTAATGCCTTTTCTCTAACCTAGAAGCAGTTTGCGATTTTCCATCTGGAGCTGTTAAACGCCAAATGAAAACTGTGTCCCTATTAATAGTTTTAATTGCTTTGGTAAAGTTAACCCAAAGGTCACAAGCCTGGTCCAAATTTGAACACTAAGAAAGGATATTGTTCTTTCCCATTGAGGCCTAGCAGGCAAACCAGTGTTACGTTAGAGAATAACCATTAATACTTAATAGGGAAAGGAAGAATGTTCACCAAGTAACGGCATTTGTAAAATGTTATTCTAAAAACAGTGTTTCATGCAAATCACTCTGAGTATAGAGTTGTATTTTTGATGTAAAGAAGCATAAATAAGCAGCAAAGCAACCTAATCTGTTTTCTTGGCTATTCATGTCTTTAAAAAGCCAGGTTGCTTAGCCCATGAGTTCCCCGGTAGGGTGTGCCATTTGTTTCCCAGAAGTTTATGTGCTTTCTCTTAAAGTACTTATTTTGCAAACCTAAACTAACAAAACAACAATAAATGTTGAATACTTAAAATGTAAAGGCCCAGTCCTGCATAAACTTAAAAATCCACAGCTGGAGAACACCAGTGGTAAGAGCAGTTTCAAACGCTGTTTTTCACTGGAACACAGAGTGCCAGAAATTCTCCACTGGGTCTGACTGAGAAGCAGACAGACTCCCTGAGCCTAACTGCAAAGGTCTTAGCAAAAGGACCCAAGTGGCCACCCTTGCAGACAGTGCAAAGAGAAGGACCAGAGATCACCCCATCGGGATCACAGCAGCAGTGGCAAGTGCTTGTTGTGCCACACTGTATTTATCCAAAGACGCCAACCACCTTTTGGAAAACCTTCTACAGAACGTCTTCAGGGGTGATGGCAATGTTCTGAATTTTGATTGTGGTTGCATGGCTGTTTTGTCAAAACTCACAGAACTACTCAATGAAAGGGTACATTTCATTGCATGTAAGTAATACCTCAATAAATTTGCCTTAAAACCATTAACACATACCTATTTTCTTTTCATGACGGTATGACATTTTAAGGTACAGGTCCCCTTCTTAAGTTTCTGGCAATACCGCTGTAGATTCACTCACCAATCCACCTGACACACATTGTTGCTTTAGGCAACATTTCCCCTCATTAATAGATTGTCCAATTTAACTTCTCCTGGGAAACAGAATAATTTTTTTCCTGAGAGATCTATAAATATAACTTTGGAACAGAGCCACAGAAAGGGCCTCCAGAGAGTGAGATTTTGGTCCTCTATGTGTGCCTGACCTGTCTGGTGTCTTCTCCTTCAAGATGTTGGAAAGTTACAAATTACCATTAGCTATGCTGCTCTGAAGTAAAATATCACTTATATTAGGTTGAATCATTTTAGAACCCTTTAAAAAACCATAACCATTTATATTAGGCATACTCTTAAGTATTTTTCACAAGTTAGATGTTCTGTTTCTATAAATTCAAATAATTTTTAAAGCAATGACTGAAAGAAAATAAGTTCTATCAAAATAAGCTACTACATCTTCAATAAAATAGTTGTAATTAAACTGAGAAACTTTTTAATTTTAAGTTTTGTTAATAAATGCAAATATGGGCATTGAAATATTAATAACTCTTTCCAAACTGGTTAACATGAAAGATTAAAATACTGGGCTGGCTATAAAATGAATATCATTCTCAATGGGGAAAAACTGAGAGCTTTGCCCCTAAGGTCAGGAACACGACGGAGATGCCCACTCTCACCACTGTTGTTCAACATAGTGCTAGAAGTCCTAGCCTCAGCAATCAGACAACAAAAAGAAATAAAAGGCATTCAAACTGGCAAAGAAGAAGTCAAACTCTCACTCCTCGCAAACAACATTATACTTTATGTGGCAAACCCAAGACTCCACCCCAAAATTGCTAGCACTCATACAGCAATTCAGCAACATGGTAGGATATAAAATCAAAGCACAGAAATCAGTTACATTTCAATATATTAACAATGAGACTGAAGAAAGAGAAATTAAAGAATTGATCCCATTTAGAACTGCACCAAAAACCATAAGATACCTAGGAATAAACCTAATCAAAGAGGCAAAGGATCTGTACTCTAAAAACTACAGAACACTTACAAAAGAAATGGAGGAAGAAACAAAGAGATGGAAAAACATTCATGCTCATGGATTGGAAGAATAAATGTTGTTAAAATGTCTATGCTACCCAGAGCAATCTACACATTCAATGCAATCCGTATCAAAATACCAACGACCTTTTTCACAGAGCTAGAACAAATAATCCTAAACTTCGTATGGAACCAGAAAAGATGCCGAATAGCCAAAGGAATGTTGAAAAAGAAAACCAAAGCTGGGGGGGGGGGCATCACAGTGCCCGACTTCAAGCTATATTACAAATCTGTGATCATCAAGACAACATAGTACTGACACAAAAACAGATACACAGATCAATGGAACAGAACAGAGAATTCAGAAATAGACCCTCAACTCCACGGTCAACTAATCTTCAACAAAGCAGGGAAGAATATCCAACGGAAAAAAAACAGTCTCTTCAATAAATGGTACTGGGAAAATTGGACAGCCACATACAGAAGAATGAAATTGGACCATTCTCTTACACCATACCCAAAGATAAACTCAAAATGAATGAAAGACCAAATGTGAGATAGGAATGCATCAAAATCTTAGAGAAGAACACAGGCAACAACCTCTGTGACCTCGGCTGCAGCAACTTCTTGCTAGACACATATCCAAATGCAAGAGAGACGAAAGCAAAAATGAACAATTGGGACTTCATAAAGATAAAAAGCTTCTGCACAGCAAAGGAAACAGTCAATAAAACCAAAAGACCACCTACAGAATGGGAGGAGATATTTGCAAATGATATATCAGATAAAGGGCTAGTACTCAAGATCTATAAAGAACTTATCAAAGTCAACACCCAAAAATCAAATAACCCAGGCAAGAAATGGGCAGAAGACATGAACAGACATTTCTCCAAAGAAGACCTACAGATGGCCAACAGACACATGAAAAAATGCTCCCCATCACTTGGCATCAGGGAAATACAAATTAAAACCACAATGAGATACCACCTTACACCAGTTAGAATGGCTAAAATTAACAAGACAGGAAACAACAAATGTTGGTGAGGATGTGGAGAAAGGGGAACCCTCTTACACTGTTGGTGGGAATGCAAGCTGTACAGCCACTCTGGAAAACAGTATGGATTTTCCTCAAGAAGTTAAAAATAGAGCTACCCTAGGACCCAACAACTCCACTACTGGGTATTTACACCAAATATACAGATGTAGTGAAATGAAGGGGCACCTGCACCCCAATGTTCATAGCAGTGATGTCCACAATAGCCAAACTGTGGAAGGAGCTGTAATGTCCTTAAACAGATGAATGGATAAAAATGTGGCACATATATGCAATGGATTATTACCCAGCCACCAGAAAGGATGAATACTTACCATCTGCATCGACGTGGATGGAAATGGAGGGTATTATGCTAAGTGAAATAAGTTACTCGGAGAAAGACAATTATCATATGGTTTCACTCATATGTGGAATATAAAAAACAGTGCAGAGGACCATAAGGGAAGGGAGAGAAAACTGAATGGGAAGAATCAGGGAGGGAGACAAACAATGAGAGACTCTTAACTATGGAGAACAAACTGAGGGTTGCTGAAGGGGAGGTGGGTGGGAGGATGGGATAACCAGGTGATGGGTATTAAGGAGGACATATGATGTGATGAGCACTGGGTATTATATGCAACATCTGAATTGTTGAACAGTACATCTGAAACTAACGGTGTACTATGTGTTGGCTAACTGAATTTAAATAAAAACAAAACAAAGCAAAACAAAACAAAATACTGGGCTATGGAGTTGAATCAATCTCTACCTTCTTCCTCTGCTTAGTAATACATTAAAAGGAGAAAAAAAGTTGCTTATATTCAATTTCCAATTTGTCTGTGTAAAACAAATTTTATAGGAGGATAAGAGATGTTTTCTACCTGTAAAAAGCTAAAAAGTGTTTGAGCTAGTGTCTGGTGATTCTGTCAAAATATTATATGCAGGGCCACTCACAGAGGGGAGAGGACACTGGCCTTCACCCTTCTAGGTACAGAGAGCTAACGAATGGTGACCGCAGAATCTCACACTGAGCACTAGACCAATGAAAGCACCAATGTTTGCATAGTAAGTTCATCAAGGAAATGGACCAATGTTGGTGATGAATAATATATCCTGGGAGACATGGAGGTCTTACAGCGGCGATACAGGAATACACTGCCAATTAGCCTTAACAAATCCAGTATAGGTCTCTATGGATATCTTTGGGCTGTGTTCCTTCCAAGAGTTCCATCTGGGAACCAAAAGGCAATACTGTTCAAAACTTTAAAACAGGTATTTGTACAGAGAGGCAAACAGCTAAGCAAATCACCTAGCTAGATAAGATCAAAGGTATCTGTATACTTTGAAGGTGCAAAAACACACCAGTGTGTTGAAATATTATGGCATATAGCACAGTCTGAAAGAAGGGTAAACAAACTTTTTGCCCCATCTTGGAAATCATGGTCCAGAGATTCTGGCTAGGAATTTTATATACAGAAAGGACCAGAGGGAAGAAAAGCAGACCTAAATTTTAGCTTATTCAAATTCATCTATGTATGTTAAACTAAGGGGGAGGGGAAAGTAGAAGAAAACACATACTGATTTGTCCCATTAATATTAGTTTGAACCTAGATCACTTGGTTTAGATGGCCTATGCCAGGTTTTTCCACTGTTCAGCTCTTATTTTCCCTAGGTAATTAATAATATTTTGTGGGGAGATAATTAGAAACTATGTAAACAGATCATGTAAACAATACCGTTTCTCATACTTACCCCTCCTAGTTTTAGCAGCCACCGGTGGTCCTTGCCTGACAATTACCACTATGGTGATTGCAAACTGCGCACCCCCCACCCCCATTCTATCATTTTAGGATGCATTTTTCATAAGCAGACATACTGGATGATTCTGAGGAAGACGGTCTATCAACCACACTCCAAGAAATCCAGATCTGGTTTTTACTACCTGAAAGTAAGGCTGCCAGAGGAAGGCGGGACCAAACCCACCAAGAACTCCACCAGAAGGAAACAGTCCCATCTGTCAAAATACTGGATCTGGTCTGTATTAAGTACCAAGTGGCTGCAAACATTTCATAGGAAAATTATAGGTAAATGAATGGGGTTGGGGTGGGGTTAATTTTCTTCTCTTTCCAATGATACATCTATGTTCAGTTATAAGAGGTGTGTTAAGTAGAACATGACGCATTCCTTAGATTAACCAAATTTGTTGATCCAACAAGCCCATGAAACCACACATGTGAACTCTTCATAACAGGCAAAGATGAGTCAATGAATTATTATGGTAAAAAAAGATAAAAGACTGAAATATGGATGACTTCAACCAAAGCGCTCATCCCTTACGAGGATGTAGGTGTGGGCCCACTAAGAATTTCCCCCCAAGCTCTGAAAAGTACTGCAATAAAATTTTAAAGAACTAAAAAGCAGAATACACTGACTCAAGTTTATTTTTCAGATGTGAACTAAAACATGATCATCCCCTGTAAAAGCACCCTTCTGGTAATACTGCAAACGTAACATTTATGGAGTTGTATAACCTAAAGCAATTTCTCCAGCGTTAACACAGAGAAGCCAAATACAAATATTAAATTTTTGCACAGGGTTAAAGTTTTACTTATCCACCAGTTCTGTTTCTTCTAAGTAAATATGAATATAACTGTTTCAATCTTAAAATACTCCTGAAGCATAAGATGTTATTTCCATAATCTTGGCCCTCAAATAGATGAGTCAGGCTTGATTTTATTAAAACTACCAACGTAGGCTTCTTTACGTTATTTCAATAAAATTGTTTCCTATATAAAGTACTCCACAGTTAATCGTCTGAATCCCTGTCTGCCATCCAAAAGACTTTATCTGTAATTCCAGCCGTGGCGGATTACATTGCACACATTCCTCTCCAATAGAAAAATAAATGTTAGGATGAACAAATCTAAAACAAAAATTTTATATCCAACAGCTTCACCCAGCCTCTGCCAGACTTGACTTCTGGCCCTGGAACCTTGCTGGCTGACCTCGCCAGGGAGCTCTGTTCTTCTACTCCTAGCCTATTAGGTCACCTCGCTCCTGTCTTTCACTCAAGCATTTGCTCAGAAACATTTATTGGGTGCCTGCAACAACGTGCGTGCTGGAGATTTAAAAAAAAAAAAAGTCTACCGAAGGATCTGTGCTTTGCTGAAGTCCAGTGTCTAGTTGAAGCTAAGTCATATGGGATGTAGGAAAAAAAGTTAGTATTTTTTACCTTTAAAGCCAACTCTGTTGAAATATAACTTACACACAATAAAACACACCCGTTTTAAAGGTGTAGTTTGATGGGTTTTACTAAATGTACACAACAATGAACCACAACTCAAATCACATTTAATTCCATGACCCTCTCAACACTGCCTTAACTCCTCGTAGTACCACTCCTCCCCCTGGCTCCTTGGCAATTGTGATTTGCTGTCATTATAGATGAATTTTGTCTGTTCTAAAATTTTATGTAAAAGGAATACACTATGTACTTTTCTATGTCTGACTTCTTTAAGTATATTTTTGAGACTTTATCCATGTTGCATCATTGATTTCTATTTTGTTGGTGTTGAGCAGTATGAACCTAAGATACTTTGCTTATTCATTCACTTACAGATAAAATTTTAATATGGAGGTACTGTAAATAATGGTGCTATGAATATTCATATACAAGTATTTGTGTAGACATCTTTCATTCATTCCTGGGTCACATTCAGGAGAATTGCTGGGTCAATATGATAAGCATATAGGTAATCTCATAAGAAACTGCAATGCTGTTTTCCAGCACGGTTGTATCGATTTTACACCTGCACTAGCAAAAAAAAAAAGGTGACAGACCAAATTTGGCTATAGTTTGCTGACTTCCATTCTGGAGTTTATACATATAAAATCATGACTTCTGTGAAAACAAGACAATATTACTTTTGCTTTCCTATCTGTGTGCTGCTTCTTTTTCTTGCCTTACTACACTGGCTAAAATCTTAAAAGAGGAAGTCATTAGTGTTTTGTCATTAAATTTATTAGCTTTAGGTTTTCCATAGATAGGCTTTATCTTAGTTTGTTGAAAGGCTTCATTATAAATGGTGTTGAAATTTATCAAATGTTTTTTTCTTTATTGAGATAGTAACAGGGGTTTTCTCCATCCCTCTATTAATGTGGTGAATTACATTGCTTATTTTTCAAATCCTAATCCAACCTTGCATTCTTGGGATAAACCACACTTGGTCATAATGAATTAACTTTTTACATATTGCTGGACTGGACTTTATAATTTTTTGTAAAAGAGTTTTGCATTTATAGTTATGTGAGATAGTGATTTGTAGTTTTCTTGTAATGCTCGCTGATTTTGCTCTAAGAGTAATGTTGCACATACTATTTAAAAGTCAAGATATATTTGAGATTCTTAACTCTATTAAACTGCCTTTCTTCTTTAAAATATGCAAAGAAATACAAATTTGCATTTCACAAGCAGTTCTCTGGGTCAAATTCTTGAAACATACTTGCTACATATAAATTACTACCCTGATTTAATACCTATCATTTAAAAATGAGTTCAGAGTTCAGGACTGGCCAAACTCCAAAGGCTGTTCTCTGAACTGCCATGCCATAGGTTACCTTGTCAGTAGGGAAACTGGAGTGCTAAGAAGTCATGTGTCTTTTCTAAAATCATTCAGTGTACAGTGATAGAATGTACAGTAATAAATAAGTAAATAAATAAAGCAGCCCATGGCTTACTCTAGCCTTGTGCTTTGTGATTCCAACTCATTTCTTACCTTTAACCACTAGAATTTTGATTTTTCAGACATTATAGCATTTCGTCATTTCTGCTCAGGCCTACTTTTTATACTGTCTATCTATAAATTATACCCTATTGTTTTTTATTTATAATCTGTATCCCCCTCAATACTCCCCATGCTGTTTTTCTATGCCTATCTTCTATCCACCAAACTACATTGCCTGAGAGGAAATCTTTTTTCAAAAGTGAAATTACGTTAAATTTGATACCTCATTTAGGCTGCCTACTGCTACAGTTTTTGGCTCATGCCCTATCTATGCAGTTATTTGTCCCAACAAAAATTTCACTTTCTTCTCCTGTATACTGAGGTCAACAAAATTCTAAGTATTTTGTGACTACATAATAAAGGAAGATTCCAAAAGTATCAGGTTTAAAAATGCAGTGCCTACTCTTTCCATCTAACCATCTTTACCTAGGTATTTCTTATTTGCAGGTTTCTCTGAATACAGTAATAACAGACAGTTCTATTACAATCTTTCAAGCAGAGTAAAGCAAAAATCTGGAGAAAAACGACATTTGAACTAAACTATACCAGAAAGTAAACTGGGGGTGTGGGGGAGGGGTTTGCCTTGGTGGCTCGGTCCGTTGAGTGTCTGAGTCTTGATTTCAGATCAGGTCATGATTTCAGAGTCCTGAGACAGAGCCCTACATTGGGCTGTGCCTGCTTAAGATTCTTTCTCCATCCCCCCACCTCAAAACAAAAACAAAAACAAAAACTGGGAAAGAACTTCATATAGCAAAGGAATCTAAAAAGACTGATGTTTGAAATTGTAACATTCATTTTATTTAATACCATTTAGACTTTATCACAGAATTCTCTACTTAAAATTCAGTTCAAATAAATCCCAGAATAGTGGCACAAATTCAGTATACATTTAATAAATAATCTGACAGCCTAATGCAGAGAGTTTGATGTGTAGTATCCAAATGTCAAAAGGTATTCTAGGTATAAATGACTGGAGAGATACCAATTTAATCTGAGCTTACAGTTCATTTTTTTCAATATTAAGACCAGCAAGAATAATCCAGTATCTACTTTCATCAAAAATAAGCTCCTGAGTTGAAATACTGTCAAAGTATTCCATATAAACCTTTCCTGATTGACCATGTGAGAAACTATATTCAGGAGAAATCAAGTTCTGGGAATTACATTAAGAAAGCAATCATAATTCTTGGCATTTATGAAGAGATTTTACCTTCAAAGAAATTTTATAAACATTAATTAAATCATGAAATGCAGGTATAAAATTTCATCAGCAATTAAAGACAGGAAAAACTACAGTACCAGGTTTGAATCAAACATGATCCTAGGCAGTAAACATATGCATGCCACACACACATACATACACATAAATATATATAAATGAATAGCTATAATTGTTCATGGATATGATGATGAACTACTGGAGGCGGGTTTAAATAAATATGAAAACTATAAGCTGAATGCAGGTAGAATGAGGAAAATTCTAACTTCTGCAAATGCTTAGACCCCATAATAGTTGTGTTACTATAGAAAGCATTTGAACTCATGAGATTTTATCAGTGCTCTGCCATGTGTAACAAGGGCACTTGCCCACCCTCAGTTTACAACTTATAAGAACAGACTCACCCATACCTCAAACTTTAAAAACTCTTCTCCACCTCCCTTGAACAAACAATTTTAGGAAACAATGCTGCTGGTAGGGCTGTAGGAAGAGCAAAAGGACAAAGCTGTGGAAGCAGGAAAAGGAAACAGCTGTTAAAAGTAAGGGAATACAGAGGGAGAGTGAGGAGGCCCAGGCGCCTGGTGAGAAAGCCAAGCCCTCAAAGGGAGAAGGAGGACTTCCTCCAGAGGAAGCAAAGCTGTCAGAAGTAATTCTCAACTGTCTTGAGCCCTGGGGCTCCCAAATAAATGTGGAAGCTAGGTCTGTTCCCCTTCATGCTGTGAACTGAAGACTACAAATGCTGGAACTCTGGGGGCCCAATAATACGGTGTATTCATGTGCAGAGGGCAGAATTAGATTCTGGTCCTTTGAATGAAAAGCGCTGAGTGGGACAGCTGAGTTTCATTCATTAAGCTCCAGCTTCCGTAAATATCTTTTCACTGTTACCATTCCCTGTTTCCACTCAGGTAAAGAGGGCTTTCTCTTGACATGGTTTCCGCTGGACTTAAGTTCCAACGGATGATGAATGTGAACCTGTCTGACATTTAGTTATATATGGAAAGTAGATGTGTATATACTTAGCTGGAGGGATGACTGCATGTGAATACAGAACCTTTTGGCTTCTGGTGGCATGTTCAATTCAAACCACATTCACTAATCAGAGCAAAAGGAATCACCAATCAAAACAAATTCTGCATTGCTGTCACTGTCTCCTTTATGCAGCCTACATATCAATGGAATGAAACAAACACAACATAACCAGGACTTTTTTTTTATTAAGCTGGGGGTGGGTGGTGGGAATAGAATAAGAGAGTATTTAAGGCAGGGAGAACCAAATTAAGATTTCTAACTTGAAAATATTTGAGGCCTAAATTAACCATTATTTCTTAGACCACAATGCTACATTATACTACTTCCTAAATGTAAATAACTTTGTTATTTTGCTGACTGTAACAATATCATAACAATGTTTTAGAACAATAATTTTTACAACTTAAGAGGATTTCTACATACTTTTATTCTCATGAGTCTCATAATGCCCTCATAAAGTAGGCAGTCAACTAATTACTCTTATCCCCATCATCCAACAGACAGACTGAGGCTTGGAAATACTACATGGCATGGCTAGAGTCACACAACTAGGAAATGGTGTTGCTTCAACTAAGTGTGGCTCTCCTGAACGCTGGCCAAGAGCACAAGCTCAGCAACTGGTGGTGGAATGGGGGCGTAGGAACAAGGAAGAAGGTTCCTGCTAACTGCTTCTGAACTGTGTGACCATGAGCAGCAACTCAACCCATTTACACCTCAGTTTCCTCATTTAAAATGAAATAATCCCTAGAATGCCTAAATTACAGGAATTAAATGAGGCACACACTTGCACGGCGCCTGACCCATAGTAAGTGCTTAGTAAGCAGTAATTGTATTTCTATCAATAAAATCCTACCCTGCCTATTGGTGAGGATAACTAGATGGGTAGAACTAACCTAGTCCCTCAGTGCTGTTTTCCCTAGTTATGGCCTTCTAATGCATTTCTTTTCAAAACTGGTTATTTGGATCCTTTGTACTATGTAATCATTTCTCACTTCTCTGTCATCTCTTACTAAAAGTTGTTGACAGGTTTAAAACTTCTGGATATCGAAAGCTTATCCTTCAAATGCCAATTTATTTTCTAATTTTAAATATTCCTAAGATATTATACTTCTTCCTAACTTGTTAAGTAGAGTATATGGCAGAAACACACTTTACTTGATATTTGAGAGCATCAGTCTGAACACTTAGAAGCAGATGAAGACATTATTAATCTCTGGACATGCCTGTAGGATGTCCTGTCTCTTTTCTTGACTTAGGAAAGTCAGCTGGTGCTACCATTGTTCCCCCCCCTTTTTTTCAATACATTAAAGATTTTATTTATTTATTCAACAGAGAGAGAGACAGCCAGCGAGAGAGGGAACACAAGCAGGGGGAGTGGGAGAGGAAGAAGCAGGCTCCCAGCGGAGGAGCCCGATGCGGGGCTCGATCCCATAATGCCGGGATCACGCCCTGAGCCGAAGGCAGACGCTTAACGACTGAGCCACCCAGGCGCCACTGTTCCCCTTCTAATTCTGATCTCCACTCTTTCTTGTTCCTGACATTGGGTCCTCTCCTCAACACCCCTTCCCCCATTCCTTAGCCAAATTTGCACATCTAAAACATATTCTACAAAAACACAAAGATAACCAAATAATAGGATCCATGTATTCAGAGACATTTTCATTATAATTTTTAATATGTTTCAAAGGGCGGAAGCTGCCAATAGCCTGACATCCAAACAAATGCATTGGTGTGCACATAAGTGGTATATGTGTGCGTGTGTATGTGTGCACATGCAGTATGTGGACGTACTGGATATTTGGAAGATAGATGCTATTCAAAAATTTTTCAGTATCTTATTTTACAGTTCTGAGTATATAGATTAAAAATTGGAAACTTTAATTAAAAAAGTTAAATATGATTTAGTCAACAAATATTTGAGTATTGTATTTACCACGTGCCAGGCATTATTCTAGGTACTGGGAATAAAAAGTTGAACTAGATAATTTTCCTATTCTTACGGATTAAAGTTTTTGAATTAGACAACTTCTTTTTTTTTTTTTTTTTTTTAAGATTTTATTTATTTGTCAGAGAGAGAAAGAGAAAGCACAAGCAGGGGCAACAGCAGCAGAGGGAGAAGCAGGCCCCCCACTGAGCAAGAAGCCTGATACAGGACTCAATCCCAGGACTTTGGGATCATGACCTGAGCCAAAGGCAGACTCTTAACTGACTGAGCCACCCAGGTGTCCCAACTCTGTTTCCTTAAAAGCAAACTGCTTTAGTTGAGATTATACGTTGAAATTTACTCATTTCCAATTATAAATTGTAAAGGAAAAAGTTTTCAAATAATGGGAGAATTATCAGCATTCAACATGCTTACAAATATAACTTGAGACTCTGAGTTCTCTGCAGAGAAACCTGATATTATAAAAAATACTTAAATTTAAGATGCTGGGGTAATACAATGATTTTTCCAAATGTAAGAAATGAGAAGTGAAGAAATAGAAACAAAACATTTAAGATCTCACAGCAACATTAATTATCATACTGGGCACATCCAGCAATTTACATTACTATTATGTTTAAGATGGTAACAGCCTGTATAGGGGCCCAAGGCAGGCCACCCCAAAATGTGCCACAATGACATATTGATCATTCTGAATTGAAGCTACTTGGGAAAAAGTGCAAGGATACTCAGATTCTTCTCTGCTCCCTGAAAGCAGTAAACAACTCTTCCATATGGAAAGTAGCACCCCTGTACTAAGAAGTAAGATGACCAGAGACAGAGACTTTAAAGTTGTGAAAGCTGTAGTATACCTTGTTACTTTTTTTTTTTTTTTTACTAATCTACTACCTCAGCCCAAATTCCACTTAGACTTCCTTACTAATTAAAGCTCCCAAGCATCTGCCCTCTTTATCCTGCCAGTTCCTCACTACTTAACGTCTCTTTGTCTAAAATATATAAAAGCTGCCTGCCTTGGTTATTCCTTTGGGTCTCAATTTCATTATTGGGTCTCCATGTACATGTAATAAAACTTTGGGTTTTCCTCCTATTAATCTGTCTCATGTCAATTTAATTCCTAAGCCAACTGGAAGAACCTTGAAGAAAAAAAAGGGAAAACTTTTTCCTCCCCTGCATGTGAAAAGCTCAATATGAGAATGTTTTTTAAAAATTTAATTTCCATTATCATTTTACAAGATGACAATATCAAGAAAACTTCAATATGAGGATTTTTTGTTGTTGTTAAAGATTTTATTTATTTGACACAGAGACAGCCAGTGAGAGAGACAGCCAGTGAGAGAAAGACAAGCAGGGGGAGTGGGAGAGGAAGAAGCAGGCTCCCAGCAGAGGAGCCTGATGTGGGGCTGGATCCCAGAACTCTGGGATCACGCCCTGAGCCGAAGGCAGATGCTTAACGACTGCACCACCCAGGCGCCCCTCAATATGAGGATTTTTTAAAAATTAAGCAGTATTTACAGAAGAGACTAACTTGAAGAAGGATTTTAAAATAAAAACTTACTGAGAACCCAAGAGAACCAGATTTTATTCTATTCTTCATAGCACCTCTTTGTTACAAATGTTAAACAGAAAAAGAAAATCATCTTCCAAGAAATAAATAAATCAGTGTAATGATTCTGATTCTGGTGCTTTCTGGACCTACCATGAAACATCCAGTATAGCACAGCCCAGTCTAATGCTAACCTAAAGGAGGGTACAATAAGGCAGGTTGAAAAGAACCAAGGAGCAACAAGGCCCACGTGCCAGGGCACCCACCCTCTTCCCAAGTAGACTGATGGTTGTTAATAATCATTTTCGATGATCTCTTTGTTGCTCAACTGGAGCGTGCATTCCCAGCTTTTGGGGCTGCTTGCTCTGAAGAACAAGCCTCATCTAGACTGTGTTCTCCAAAAGAAATGTGTGTATGTTCCCCTGGTTCTTTATCCCTACCTGTCAGCCAAGTTCTAATGAGAACCAGCAGCTACCTCAGACCCAGAGAAGGCAACTGCGTGGCACTGTTGCCTTGGCTAACTCTGGACCACTACTCTCTGGAATGTTTCATGAGAGATTTTATTTTCATCTTGTTTAGGCCACACTATTACGCTGTCTCATTACAGCAGCTAAACCTGAAGCCCAGTGAACACATATTTATGGCAGAGCTGACTACCTGCCTCGATTCCTATTCTGAAGCGTAGCAGAGCCTATGCTGAACAGCTTTATGGGGCTGTAAGCACCTTCACTGGATTCTGCAGCTGGAGGGCTGGAATCATGTCCTCTATTTCAGTCTAATACTGGGCTGACTGAAGGAGGGGAGGGGCAGAAAAATGAAGTAAATTCAAGCTGTAGGCTTTACGGTGAACTCCTGGAACTGAATCTTTTGTCAGTCTCTGGATTCTAACCAGATTGGTGAACGTGAGCAAATTCAGTCATCAAGCAAGTATCGGGTGAGTACCTATTATGCAGCAGGTCCCCTACTAGGAACAAAGGATTCTGCTGTGGATGATGGTGTTAACATTCTGGAGGACTTGTGTTCCACAAAGCTCTCTTATGACTCAGCTTCCTCATCTGTAAATCAGGGATAATAACAGGAACAGACTTATCACAGGATGGTTTGTGAGGATTACATGAGATGGTATGTACAAAGTACTTAACACCACGCACATTAGGACTTAATAAAAATTAATGATAATTAGGAACCGTCAAATATTTGTGCTTGGTGTATAGATACTAAATGCCACAGCATCGGAGCACTATTTTTTTTTTTTAAGGAGAGCACTATTCTTAGCACACAGTAAGAAACACAAGTCAGCACTGCTGTGTCCAATTAGAGTTTTTTATTTTATTTGTAATGTTTTACCTTTCCTTATCTCTGCCATCTATTTGATAGGAATTGTGGACTTGTCTTACAAAGACTTATTTTCTTTTTTTAAAGATTTTTTTTTTATTTGTTTATTCGACAGAGATAGAGACAGCCAGCGAGAGAGGGAACACAAGCAGGGGGAGTGGGAGAGGAAGAAGCAGGCTCATAGCAGAGGAGCCTGATGTGGGGCTCGATCCCATAACGCCGGGATCATGCCCTGAGCCGAAGGCAGAAGCTTAACCGCTGTGCCACCCAGGCGCCCCAAAGACTTATTGAACATAATATGTCACAGAGCACTTGCGACCTAACATTAAAAATTGAAAATATTAAACACTTTCAAGAAATAATTCCTCTGGATTTTTTTCAATAGGATAGGTTGGGAATCTTCCTTAAGGGGTTCAAAACAGACCATTACCCATCTCCCTGTGATGATTTCAGTGCTTGGAGCACCCCAGACTGCTTGAGCACATTGTCCTGCACTGTGAACCTGAACTGACTGCTTCCACCCAGTCTCAGCTCATATTTTCAAAACAATTAATGGCTTCTCAGATCCAACAGAGAGCTCTCATGGAATAACCACATTACATCATTCTAGACTACAAAATGTTCAAATGCGTATCAGGTAAGGAGTCCGAAGGCAGGTTCTAACCAAAAAAAAAAAAAAAAAAAAAAAAAAAC